>NW_026990683.1:0-66298 GCF_036250125.1 Pseudopipra pipra | reverse complement strand
ATCTTATCCCCTTACCCCTCAGAAAAAAAGGAATCAAACCCTTATCACCAACTCCCAAAGCTGGTATTTTCATTAAACTATTTTCTGAATTTGCCCCCTTAAACCGCCCGAATTGCCCCCCGAGATAATCCTCGCACAAGCTCTAGCACAACAAACAACGTCAACAACAAGCCCCAACCTGCAACTAAAAATTGCCCCACCCCCCAAGAATAAAACATAGCCGCACCCTCAAAATCTAGCCGAACTGGCAAAACACCCCCACTATCCACCGTATCCAACCCCAATCACCGTAACCCTGATAACCCCATAACAAACACCCCTCCCCCCAGCGCTAAAACTAACCCAACCCCATACCCCACAACCCGCCAGTCCCCTCAAGCTTCAGGATACGGATCCGCTGCTAATGAAACCGAATACACAAAAACCACTAACATCCCACCCAAATATACTAAAAATAACACCAATGACACAAAAGACACCCCCAAACTCATTAACCATCCACACCCTACAACAGACGCTAACACCAACCCAACCACTGCATAATAAGGAGAAGGATTAGAAGCCACTGCCAACCCCCCCAAAATAAAACTAACACTTAAAAAAAGTATAAAATACGTCATAACAATTCCTGCTTGGCTTCTACCCAAGACCTTTGGCCTGAAAAACCACCGTTGTAATTTCAACTACAAGAACACATAATCTTAACTAAACCTACTTATTCAATCCAACAATCAAACCTCCTTCTACACTTCCAATTGCTCAACCAACACATTTTTGTTATCCACCAAACTATTTCCCCAACCACCTAAAACCCACTAACCGAACCAATCCTAAATCAACATCAACTACCTCCATAACTAAAACATAAACCCTAATAATAACCACTTGACCCAAAAACAATCCTAGTTCTTGTAGCTTACAATAAAGCATAACACTGAAGATGTTAAGACGGCTATTACACATACCCAAGGACAAAAAAGACTTAGTCCTAACCTTACAGTTAGTTCTTGCCAAATATATACATGCAAGTATCCGCGCCCCAGTGAAAATGCCCTCAATACCTTAAAAAGACAGTAGGAGCAGGCATCAGGCACACTTCCCCAATTGCAGCCCAAAACGCCTTGCATCGCCACACCCCCAAGGGTACTCAGCAGTAATTAATATTAAGCAATAAGTGTAAACTTGACTTAGTTAAAGCAACTTATCAGGGTTGGTAAATCTTGTGCCAGCCACCGCGGTCACACAAGAAACCCAAATTAACTTTATACGGCGTAAAGAGTGGCTTTTCACTATCACTTCAACTAAGACTGACATGCAACCAAGCTGTTATAAGCATAAGATGCATTTAATACTCCCATAAAAACGATCTTAGTCCCATGATCAACAAAACCCCACGAAAGCCAGGACACAAACTGGGATTAGATACCCCACTATGCCTGGCCCTAAATCCCGATGCTTTCACCACTTAAGCATCCGCCTGAGAACTACGAGCACAAACGCTTAAAACTCTAAGGACTTGGCGGTGCTCCAAACCCACCTAGAGGAGCCTGTTCTATAATCGATAACCCACGATACACCCAACCATCCCTAGCCAAATCAGCCTATATACCGCCGTCGTCAGCTCACCCCTAAACTGAGGGTTCAACAGTGAGCACAATAGCAACCCCACCCGCTAATAAGACAGGTCAAGGTATAGCTCATGGGGTGGTAGAAATGGGCTACATTTTCTAGCATAGAAAACCCCTTCCCACGACAGGGAGCGTGAAACCACTCCCAAAAGGCGGATTTAGCAGTAAAGCAGGATAATAATGCCCCCTTTAAGTTGGCTCTGAAGCACGTACATACCGCCCGTCACCCTCCTCACAAGCTACAACCAATCTTATTCATAATAGGCTCTCAAGCTAAAGATGAGGCAAGTCGTAACAAGGTAAGTGTACCGGAAGGTGCACTTAGTTTACCAAGACGTAGCTATAAAAAAAGCATTCAGCTTACACCTGAAAGATATCTGCTCCTCACCAGATCGTCTTGAAGCCTAACTCTAGCTCTGCTACCAAATTACATATGAACTAAACCATGCCACCCACTAAATCAAAGCATTCTCTCACTTAACCTAGTATAGGCGATAGAAAGGTGAACTCAAGACGCGATAGAGACCATGTACCGTAAGGGAAAAATGAAATAACAATGACAAGCCAAGCGCTAAATAGCAAAGACCAATCCTTGTACCTTTTGCATCATGATTTAGCAAGAACTTCCCAAGCAAAATGCCAATTTAAGCTTGCCGCCCCGAAACCCAAGCGAGCTACTTACGAGCAGCTATTTACTGAGCAAACCCGTCTCTGTTGCAAAAGAGTGGGATGACTCGTTAGTAGTGGTGAAAAGCCAATCGAGCTGGGTGATAGCTGGTTGCCTATGAAACGAACCTTAGTTCTCTCTTAATTCACCCCCCCAGGACTATATTCAACCCACATGAAATGAATTAAGGGTTATTTAAAGGAGGTACAGCTCCTTTAAAAAAGAGCACACTCTCTTCCAGCGGATAAATTAAATTGTTCCTCAACTGTGGGCCTTCAAGCAGCCACCATTAAAGAGTGCGTCAAAGCTCTGTACCTAAAAATCCTAATCTTCCTATGACTCCCTCTTCCTTAATAGGCTAACTTATGATAAATAAGAGAATTAATGCTAAAATAAGTAACTAGGGACCCCCCCCTCTACGGCACAAACTTACATTATAACATTATTAACAAACTACAGGATATTTTCTAACCCTAACAAGATCCTATATCTAAAACCTTGTTAACCCACCTACGGAGTGCCTCTCAAAGACGATTTAAATCTGTAAAAGGAACTAGGCAAAACCAAGGCCCGACTGTTTACCAAAAACATAGCCTTTAGCTAAGTCAAGTATTAAAGGTGAAGCCTGCCCAGTGACAATAAGTTCAACGGCCGCGGTATCCTAACCGTGCAAAGGTAGCGCAATCAATTGTCCCATAAATCGGGACTTGTATGAATGGCTTAACGAGGTCTTAACTGTCTCCTACGGATAATCAGTGAAATTGATCTTCCTGTGCAAAAGCAGGAATAACTTCATAAGACAAGAAGACCCTGTGGAACTTTAAAACCTGCTACCATCCCCACCAACAATTTTCCTCCACAGGACCCACTCCCTCGGATTTTACTGGTACGCATTTTTTGGTTGGGGCGACCTTGGAGATAAACTTAACCTCCAAAAACCGGATAACCCATCTTGACCAAGAACAACTCATCAACGTGCTAATAGTAGCCAGACCCAATATTATTGATTAATGAACCTAGCTACCCCAGGGATAACAGCGCAATCTCCTTCAAGAGCCCACATCGACAAGGAGGTTTACGACCTCGATGTTGGATCAGGACATCCTAGTGGTGCAACCGCTACCAAGGGTTCGTTTGTTCAACGATTAACAGTCCTACGTGATCTGAGTTCAGACCGGAGCAATCCAGGTCGGTTTCTATCTATGTAATAACTCCTTCTAGTACGAAAGGACCGAAGAAGTAAGGCCTATGCTACAGGCACGCCTTCGCACCCAGTAATGAACCCAACTAAATTACCAAGAGCCCTACCATAACCCCTTCCTAGAAAAGGACCGCTAGCGTGGCAGAGCTTGGCAAATGCAGAAGGCTTAAGCCCTTTACCCAGAGGTTCAAATCCTCTCCCTAGCTCCACATAAAACATATGGCAACTCACTTAGTCCTGATTTACCTCATTATATCACTATCCTATGCTTTATCCATCCTCATCGCCGTAGCATTCCTAACCCTGGTTGAACGCAAAGTTCTAAGTTATATACAAGCCCGAAAAGGACCTAACATTGTAGGACCATTTGGCCTATTACAACCTATAGCAGATGGAGTAAAACTGTTCATTAAAGAACCAATCCGTCCATCAACTTCATCCCCTTACCTATTTATAGCTACCCCTATCCTAGCCCTTCTCTTAGCAATTACAATCTGACTGCCTCTCCCCCTACCATTTCCCCTCACTGACCTAAACCTAGGTATACTTTTCCTCCTGGCCCTCTCCAGCTTAGCAGTTTACTCAATTCTATGATCAGGGTGGGCCTCTAATTCAAAATATGCTCTGATTGGCGCCCTCCGAGCAGTCGCACAAACCATTTCCTATGAGGTTACCCTAGCCATTATTCTCCTATCTGTAATTATTCTAAGTGGTAATTATACCCTTAACACCCTTGCTATTACACAAGAACCTCTTTACCTCATTTTCTCCTCCTGACCTCTAGCAATAATATGATATATTTCCTCACTTGCTGAAACAAACCGCGCCCCATTTGACCTAACAGAAGGAGAATCTGAACTAGTCTCAGGGTTTAATGTAGAATATGCTGCAGGTCCATTTGCCTTATTCTTCCTAGCTGAATATGCTAATATTATACTAATAAATGCACTCACAACCATTCTATTCCTGAACCCCAGCTCACTCAATCTCCCTCAAGAATTCTTCCCTCTAACTCTAGCTACAAAAACCCTCCTCCTGTCCGCAGGCTTCTTATGAATCCGCGCCTCTTACCCTCGATTCCGCTATGATCAACTCATACATTTACTCTGAAAAAACTTCCTACCCCTAACACTAGCCTTATGCCTATGACATACTAGCCTCCCTATCTCATATGCAGGCCTACCTCCCTACCTAAGATAACCAAGGAAATGTGCCTGAATCCAAAAGGGTTACTATGATAAAGTAAACATAGAGGTATACCAACCCTCTCATTTCCTAAACTTAGAAAAGTAGGAATCGAACCTACACTAAAGGAATCAAAATCCTCTATACTCCCTCTATATTATTTTCTAGTAAGGTCAGCTAATTAAGCTATCGGGCCCATACCCCGAAAATGATGGTTTAACTCCTTCCCTTACTAATGAATCCTCAAGCTAAATTAATCTCTACAGCAAGCTTACTCTTGGGAACCTCCATCACAATTTCAAGCAACCACTGAATAACAGCATGAATTGGCTTAGAGATTAACACTTTAGCTATCCTTCCCTTAATCTCTAAAACCCACCATCCACGAGCCATTGAAGCTTCTACTAAATACTTTCTGACCCAAGCAACCGCATCCACACTACTCCTATTTGCTAGCATGATCAACGCATGATTTTCTGGTCAATGAGACATCACCCAACTAACCCACCCTATATCATGCATACTATCAACAGTTGCAATTTCAATCAAACTAGGCTTAGTCCCATTCCATTTCTGATTTCCAGAAGTCCTTCAAGGCTCAACCATAACAACATGCCTCCTACTAGCTACAATTATAAAATTTCCACCAATTACCCTATTCTACTTAACATCCCCATCACTTAACTCAACCCTCCTAACTTCAATAGCTATCGCCTCCGCAGCCCTAGGAGGCTGAATAGGGTTAAATCAAACTCAAACTCGCAAAGTCTTAGCCTTTTCATCCATCGCCCACCTTGGATGAATAACTATTATTCTCAACTATGACCCCAATCTAACTTTAATTACCTTTTATCTCTATACCATAACAACTTCCGCTATCTTCCTTATTCTCAACACAACCAATACCCTAAAATTATCCACTGTAATAACCACATGAACCAAAATTCCCCCATTAACTACAATTTTCATGCTCACTCTCCTCTCCCTCGCAGGCCTCCCTCCCCTAACAGGATTTCTACCCAAATGATTAATTATTCAAGAACTCACTAAGCAAGAACTAACTGCAACAGCCACAGCCATTTCTCTACTCTCTTTACTCGGACTTTTCTTCTACCTACGTCTAGCCTACTGTGCAACTATCACACTACCCCCAAACTTCACCAACTACATAAAACAATGACAGACTAACAAACCAACTAATCCCTTAACTACAATCTTTACTTCTCTGTCAATCATACTCCTACCATTATCCCCCATAGTACTTACTATTTCCTAGAAACTTAGGTTACTTAAACCGAAGGCCTTCAAAGCCTTAAACAAGGACCAGCTCTCCTTAGTTTCTGCTAAAATTCACAGGATATTAACCTGTATTTCCTGAATGCAACTCAAGCGCTTTAATTAAGCTAGAATCTCTTTCTAGACAGATGGGCCTCGATCCCATAAAACTTTAGTTAACAGCTAAATGCCCTATCCAACAGGCTTCTGCCTACTAGATCCTGGTGTATATTTGATACACATCAATGAGCTTGCAACTCAACATGAACTTCACTACAGAATCGATAAGAAGAGGAATCAAACCTCTGTAAAAAGGACTACAGCCTAACGCTTCAACACTCAGCCATCTTACCTATGACTTTTATCAACCGTTGACTATTCTCTACCAATCACAAAGACATCGGCACACTTTACCTTATTTTCGGTGCATGAGCTGGTATAATTGGTACAGCCCTAAGTCTCCTCATTCGAGCAGAACTAGGACAACCAGGAACCCTTTTAGGCGATGACCAAATCTATAATGTAATCGTCACCGCACATGCATTTGTTATAATTTTCTTTATAGTAATACCTATTATAATTGGAGGGTTTGGTAACTGACTAGTCCCATTAATAATTGGCGCCCCCGACATGGCATTCCCACGAATAAATAATATAAGCTTCTGACTTCTTCCCCCATCCTTCTTACTACTTTTAGCATCTTCCACAGTTGAAGCTGGGGCCGGGACAGGATGAACAGTATACCCACCCCTAGCTGGAAACCTAGCCCACGCTGGTGCATCAGTAGACCTCGCCATTTTCTCCCTTCACCTAGCAGGTGTCTCCTCTATCCTCGGAGCAATCAACTTTATTACTACAGCAATTAACATAAAACCACCTGCTCTTTCACAATACCAAACCCCCCTATTTGTTTGATCCGTCCTAATCACCGCAGTACTACTTCTCCTCTCCCTACCAGTTCTAGCTGCTGGCATTACAATACTTCTAACAGATCGAAACCTAAACACTACATTCTTCGACCCCGCAGGAGGTGGAGACCCAATTTTATATCAACACTTATTTTGATTTTTTGGACACCCAGAAGTCTACATCCTTATTCTGCCAGGATTCGGAATTATCTCCCACGTCGTAGCCTACTACGCTGGTAAAAAAGAACCCTTCGGCTACATAGGCATAGTCTGAGCCATATTATCTATTGGTTTCCTAGGCTTCATCGTATGAGCCCACCACATATTCACAGTTGGAATGGACGTAGATACCCGAGCATACTTTACATCTGCTACCATAATTATTGCAATTCCTACTGGCATTAAAGTTTTCAGTTGACTAGCCACCCTACATGGTGGGACAATTAAATGAGACCCACCCATACTATGAGCCCTAGGCTTCATTTTCCTCTTCACCATTGGTGGACTAACAGGTATCGTTCTTGCTAACTCCTCCCTAGATATTGCCTTACACGATACCTACTACGTAGTTGCACACTTCCACTACGTACTGTCTATGGGAGCAGTATTCGCCATCTTAGCTGGCTTCACACATTGATTCCCACTATTTACTGGTTACACCCTCCATCCTACGTGAGCTAAAGCCCACTTCGGGGTAATATTCTTTGGGGTTAACCTAACATTCTTCCCACAACATTTCCTAGGTTTAGCTGGTATACCACGTCGATACTCAGACTATCCAGATGCTTATACCTTATGGAATTCCCTATCCTCCATTGGCTCCCTTATCTCCATGATAGCCGTAATTATACTGATATTTATTATCTGAGAAGCCTTCGCATCCAAACGAAAAGTATTACAACCAGAACTTACTTCCACAAACATCGAATGAATTCACGGCTGCCCTCCCCCTTACCACACCTTCGAAGAACCAGCTTTTGTTCAAGTACAAGAAAGGAAGGAATCGAACCCTCATAAGCTGGTTTCAAGCCAACCGCATCTAACCACTCATGCTTCTTTCTTATGGGTTGTTAGTAAAATAATTACATAGTCTTGTCAAGACTAAATCACAGGTGAAAACCCAGTACATCCCACCTTCCACATTATGGCCAACCACTCTCAACTTGGTTTTCAAGACGCTTCATCCCCTATTATAGAAGAACTCATCGAATTTCATGATCATGCCCTAATAGTTGCTCTAGCCATCTGTAGCCTAGTTCTATACCTCCTAGCTCTTATACTCATAGAAAAACTATCCTCTAACACCGTCGACGCACAAGAAGTAGAACTTGTCTGAACAATTCTACCTGCCATCGTCCTAATTATACTAGCCCTCCCATCCCTTCAAATCCTCTACATAATAGACGAAATCGACGAACCCGACCTTACCCTTAAAGCCATTGGTCATCAATGATATTGATCCTATGAATACACAGACTTCAAAGATTTATCCTTTGACTCTTACATGTTACCAACCACAGACCTACCACTTGGTCACTTCCGCCTCCTAGAAGTTGATAACCGCATTGTTATCCCAATAGAATCCCCAATCCGAGTTATCGTCACAGCTGATGATGTCCTCCACTCATGAGCCGTGCCCAGCCTTGGTGTAAAAACCGATGCAATTCCAGGACGACTAAATCAAACTTCCTTCATCACAACCCGCCCTGGAATCTTCTACGGCCAATGCTCAGAAATCTGTGGAGCCAATCACAGCTTCATACCCATTGTAGTGGAATCAGCTCCTCTAACAGACTTCGAAAACTGATCTTCACTTCTAACATCCTAATCATTAAGAAGCTATGAACCAGCACTAGCCTTTTAAGCTAGAGAAAGAGGACTACCCATCCTCCTTAATGACATGCCTCAGCTAAACCCAGCGCCCTGACTCTTTATTATACTTACTTCATGACTCACTTTTTCCCTCATCCTTCAACCTAAACTTTTATTATTTACTCCAACCAACTCGCCATCCAACAAAACATTATCCACTATAAAAACTTACCCTTGAGACTGACCATGAACCTAAGCTTCTTCGACCAATTTATAAGCCCAACACTTCTAGGAATCCCCCTTATTCTGATCTCTCTATTGTTCCCAACTCTCTTGCTTCCCTCCCCTGGCAACCGATGAGTTACAAATCGTCTTTCAACGCTTCAACTCTGATTCTTCCACCTAATTACAAAACAACTGATAACCCCATTAAACAAAAAAGGCCACAAATGAGCCCTAATCTTATCATCACTCATAATCATACTATTAATAATCAACCTATTAGGCCTTTTACCCTACACATTCACACCTACTACTCAACTATCAATAAACCTAGCCCTTGCCTTCCCCCTATGACTTGCTACACTATTAACAGGCCTACGAAACCAACCCTCAGCTTCCCTAGGACACCTCTTGCCAGAAGGTACCCCAACACCCCTAATCCCTGCCCTTATCATAATCGAAACAACAAGCCTTCTCATTCGTCCACTTGCCTTAGGAGTCCGCCTTACAGCCAACCTCACAGCAGGACATCTACTTATCCAACTCATTTCTACAGCCACTGCTGTCCTCCTTCCCATTATACCTGCAGTATCCCTCTTAACCACAGCTATTCTCCTTCTCCTAACAATTTTAGAAGTAGCCGTAGCAATAATCCAAGCCTATGTCTTTGTACTACTACTAAGCCTTTACTTACAAGAAAACATTTAACCTTTAATGACACACCAAGCCCACTCCTTCCATATAGTAGACCCAAGCCCCTGACCCATTTTCGGAGCTGCGGCCGCTCTCCTTACTACCTCCGGATTGGCCATATGATTCCATCACAATTCCATGCAACTCTTACTCCTAGGCCTGCTTTCCATAATTTTAGTAATAATTCAATGATGGCGTGATATCGTACGAGAAAGCACATTCCAAGGTCACCATACTCTAACAGTCCAAAAAGGCTTACGCTACGGAATAATTCTATTCATTACCTCCGAAGCCTTCTTCTTTCTAGGATTCTTCTGAGCATTCTTTCACTCTAGCTTAGTCCCCACCCCAGAACTCGGAGGGCAATGACCCCCTATGGGAATCAAACCCCTCAATCCAATAGAAGTACCTCTACTAAACACTGCCATCCTTTTAGCTTCAGGAGTTACCGTTACATGAGCTCATCATAGCATTACAGAAGGTAACCGAAATCAAGCTACTCAGGCCCTACTCATAACTGTCCTGTTAGGATTCTACTTTACAGCACTTCAAGCAATAGAATATTATGAAGCGCCATTCTCAATTGCTGATGGAATCTATGGATCCACCTTCTTTGTAGCCACAGGATTCCATGGCCTTCACGTAATCATTGGGTCATCCTTTCTCTTAATTTGCCTTTTCCGTCTCATCAAATTCCATTTCACACCCAACCACCACTTTGGCTTTGAAGCAGCGGCTTGATACTGACATTTTGTTGATATTATCTGACTATTCCTCTATATAACAATCTACTGATGAGGATCCTGCCTTTCTAGTATATTAATTACAATTGACTTCCAATCTCTAAAATCTGGATCAAAACCAGAGAAAGGCAATTAACATAATCCTCTTTATATTTACAACCTCTCTATCACTATGTATTATCCTAACTTCATTAAACCTTTGACTGGCTCAAATAAATCCAGATTCAGAAAAACTATCCCCATATGAATGTGGCTTTGACCCACTGGGCTCAGCCCGTCTCCCTTTTTCAATCCGATTCTTTCTTGTCGCAATCTTATTTCTCTTGTTCGACCTAGAAATCGCCCTCTTACTACCCCTCCCATGAGCTACTCAACTTCTCTCCCCCCTCAATACTTTAACCTGAACCTTCGCCATTATTCTCCTCCTCGCATTCGGATTAATCTATGAATGGATACAAGGGGGCTTAGAATGAGCAGAATAACTACAGAAAGTTAGTCTAATTAAGACAGTTGATTTCGGCTCAACAAACCACAGTCCCACTCTGTGACTTTCTCAATGACCTTTCTACATTTAAGCTTCTACTCTGCCTTCGCCCTAAGCAGCCTAGGACTAGCCTTTCACCGAATACACCTAATTTCCGCCCTACTATGCTTAGAAAGTATAATACTATCCATATACATTGCCCTATCCATGTGGCCCATCCAAACCCAAACAACATCCCCCTCCCTAATACCCATTCTCATACTAGCATTTTCAGCCTGTGAAGCAGGCGCCGGCCTGGCAATTCTAGTAGCTTCCACCCGAACTCACGGGTCAGATCATTTGCATAATCTAAACCTTCTACAATGCTAAAAATTATTCTCCCCACGATCATACTACTCCCTATAACCCTCCTATCACCCCAAAAATTTCTTTGACTTAATGTCACTTCCCACAGCCTCTTAATCGCAACCGCCAGCTTACAGTGACTCTCTTCAACCTACCACCCTAACAAGAACCTATCCCCATGACTTGGTATCGACCAAATTTCATCCCCCTTATTAGTCCTATCTTGTTGACTTCTGCCCCTTATAATGTTAGCAAGCCAAAATCACCTCCAGCAAGAGCCCCCTACACGAAAATATATATTTATCATAACCATAATCCTTGCTCAACCATTTATCATCCTGGCCTTCTCAGCCTTAGAACTGATATTGTTTTATATTGCATTCGAAGCAACCTTAATCCCTACTCTAATTCTAATTACACGATGGGGCAGCCAACCAGAACGTTTAAGTGCTGGGGTCTACCTCTTATTCTATACCCTAGTCAGTTCTCTTCCCCTATTAGTTGCGATCCTTTATCTTCACACTCAAACAGGGTCCATGCACATCATTATAATAAAACTTTCACATCCATCCCTTACAAACTCCTGAACAGGCCTCATATCAAGCCTAGCCCTACTACTCGCTTTCATAGTAAAAGCCCCCCTTTATGGATTACACCTATGACTCCCAAAAGCCCACGTAGAGGCACCAATCGCAGGGTCCATACTTCTAGCCGCACTCCTCCTCAAACTTGGAGGGTACGGCATTATACGTATCTCAATGGTCTTAAACTCCCTGCTCGACTACCTCTACTACCCATTCCTAACCTTAGCCCTATGAGGGGCATTAATAACAAGCTCCATCTGCCTACGCCAAATTGACCTTAAATCTCTAATCGCCTACTCCTCGGTAAGCCATATAGGCCTAGTCATTGCCGCAACAATAATCCAAACCCATTGATCTTTTTCAGGAGCGATAATCTTGATAATTTCACATGGACTCACCTCTTCCATACTATTTTGCCTAGCTAATACAAATTATGAACGCATACACAGCCGCACCCTCCTCTTAACACGAGGCCTACAACCCCTCCTACCTCTCATAGGAATCTGATGACTTCTAGCTAACCTAACTAACATGGCTCTTCCTCCTACCACTAATCTAATAGCTGAACTAACTATCATAATTGCTCTCTTCAATTGATCTGCATTCACTATCATCCTAACCGGAATCGCAACTCTACTGACTGCAGCCTACACCCTCTACATACTCCTTATAACCCAACGAGGACCAACCCCAACTTACATCACAACTACCCAAAATTCGAATACGCGAGAACATCTCCTTATAACACTCCACATTCTACCCTCCCTTCTCCTCATCCTAAAACCAGAACTAATCTCAGGAATCCCCATATGCAAGCATAGTTTTAAGCCAAACATTAGACTGTGATCCTAAAAATAGAAGTTAAACTCTTCTTGCCTGCCGAGGGGAGGTTTAACCAACAAGAACTGCTAACTCTTGCATCTGAGCCTAAGACCTCAGCCCCCTTACTTTTAAAGGATAATAGCAATCCACTGGTCTTAGGAGCCATTCATCTTGGTGCAAGTCCAAGTAAAAGTAATGGACTTTCCATTAATTCTCAACACCTCCATATTCCTAACCTTGGCCATTCTTTCTACTCCTATTCTTCTTCCCCTTCTATCCAAGAACTATCAAAACTCCCCAACCACCATTATATATACTGTCAAAACTTCCTTCATGACCAGTTTAATTCCCATAATCCTCTCTATCTATTCTAATATGGAAAACACTACCTTCTATTGAGAGTGAAAATTCATTACAAACTTCAAAATCCCTTTTAACCTTAAAATAGACCAATACTCCTTAATATTCTTCCCCATTGCTCTATTCGTAACATGATCTATTCTACAATTCGCAACATGGTACATAGCCTCAGAACCTCATGCCACAAAATTCTCTCTCTACCTCTTAATTTTCCTCATTGCTATGCTAATCTTAATTATCGCCAACAACATATTCCTCCTATTTATTGGCTGAGAAGGAGTTGGAATTATATCCTTCCTCCTAATCGGATGATGATACGGCCGAGCAGAAGCTAACACCGCCGCACTCCAAGCCGTACTTTATAATCGTATCGGAGATATCGGACTGATCCTCTGCATAGCATGATTAGCCTCTTCAATCAATACATGAGAAATTCAACAACCATCTTACCCAAACCAAATACCCTTACTTCCTCTTATAGGACTCATTTTAGCAGCCACAGGTAAATCCGCCCAATTCGGCCTCCACCCGTGACTCCCAGCCGCTATAGAAGGACCAACTCCTGTATCCGCTCTACTCCATTCCAGTACAATAGTAGTTGCCGGAATCTTTCTATTAATTCGCACTCACCACATATTATGTAGTAATCAAATCGCTCTAACTGCGTGCCTCTGTATAGGTGCCCTATCCACACTATTTGCCGCTACATGCGCTCTTACCCAAAACGACATCAAAAAAATTATTGCTTTCTCTACATCCAGCCAATTAGGCCTAATAATAGTTACTATTGGCTTAAACCTACCCCAACTAGCCTTTCTACATATTTCCACCCACGCATTCTTCAAAGCCATACTCTTCCTCTGCTCTGGATCTATCATCCATAGCCTCAACGGTGAACAAGACATCCGAAAAATAGGAGGTCTACAAAAATTACTCCCTACAACCACTTCATGTCTGACAATCGGAAACCTAGCTCTCATAGGAACCCCATTTCTAGCAGGGTTCTACTCAAAAGACCTCATCATCGAAAGCCTCAACACCTCCTACTTAAACACCTGAGCGCTCCTTCTAACACTTGTAGCCACATCATTTACTGCAACTTATAGCCTGCGTATAACCCTACTAGTACAAACCGACTACACCCGAATTCCTTCTATTACCCCCATTAATGAAAACAACCCAGCAGTCACAAACCCAATCACCCGTCTTGCTCTCGGAAGTATCATGGCTGGATTACTAATCACCTCTTATATTTCTCCCACAAAAACCCCTCCTATAACTATGCCTCTTCTTACAAAAACCACAGCCATCATTATCACAACATTAGGTATTATTCTAGCACTGGAACTATCAAAACTCACGCATTCACTCACCCTTCCTAAGCAAAATATGACTATAAACTTCTCCAACACTCTAGGATACTTTAATCCCCTCATACACCGCCTCAGCTCCACCAACCTCCTAAGCAACGGCCAAAACATTGCATCCCACCTAATCGACCTATCCTGATATAAAAAAATTGGCCCAGAAGGACTAGCAATCCTTCAACTCAAAACATCTAAAACCCTAACTACTTTCCACTCCGGATTAATCAAAACCTACCTAGGAACCTTCGCTCTGTCTATCTTAATTATTATCTCACTTACACAGAACTAAAAATTAATGACCCCCAACCTACGAAAACATCATCCTCTTCTAAAAATAATCAATAACTCCTTAATTGATCTCCCAACACCATCAAACATTTCCGCTTGATGAAATTTCGGATCTCTCCTAGGCATCTGCCTAATAATTCAAATTACCACTGGCCTTTTACTGGCAATGCACTATACAGCAGATATCACTCTAGCATTCACATCCGTTGCTCATACATGTCGAAATGTCCAATTCGGTTGACTGATCCGAAACCTCCACGCAAACGGTGCCTCCTTCTTCTTCATGTGCATCTACCTACACATTGGACGAGGATTCTACTATGGTTCCTACCTATATAAAGAAACCTGAAACACAGGAGTTGTTCTCCTCCTAACTTTAATAGCAACTGCTTTCGTAGGATATGTTCTCCCATGAGGCCAAATATCATTCTGAGGCGCCACAGTAATTACTAACTTATTCTCAGCTATCCCCTATATTGGCCAAACACTTGTAGAATGAGCCTGAGGAGGGTTCTCAGTTGATAACCCTACGCTCACCCGATTCTTCGCCCTTCACTTCCTTCTCCCATTCTTGATTGCAGGTCTCACTTTCATTCACCTAACCTTCCTACATGAAACAGGCTCAAACAACCCCCTAGGCATTCATTCAGACTGTGATAAAATCCCATTTCACCCTTACTTCTCAATGAAAGACGTGTTAGGCCTTCTATTCCTCCTCATCCCACTAATAACACTTGCTATATTCTCACCTAACCTTTTAGGAGACCCAGAAAATTTTACACCTGCAAATCCATTAGTTACACCTCCTCATATTAAACCTGAATGATACTTCCTATTTGCATATGCTATTCTACGATCAATCCCTAACAAATTAGGAGGAGTCCTAGCTCTCGCTGCCTCCGTCCTAATTCTATTTTTAGCCCCATTCCTCCACATGTCAAAGCAACGAACAATAACCTTCCGACCCATCTCCCAACTCCTATTTTGAATCCTAGTTACTAACCTTTTGATCCTTACATGAATCGGTAGTCAACCAGTTGAACATCCATTTATCATCATTGGGCAACTTGCATCAGCTACCTACTTTACTATCATCCTTATCCTATTCCCCACTATCAGCCTTCTAGAAAACAAGATACTTAATCTCTAACTACTCTAATAGTTTATAAAAAACATTGGTCTTGTAAACCAAAGATTGAAGATCACCCCCTTCTTAGAGTTGTCCAAAAAAATTCAAGTTCCCAAAAAAATATTCAAGTTCCTCAAATTTCCCAATTAATACGTACATGGGGGGCCCCCCCTCCCCCCATACGCTATGGTATGTATTACTTTGCATCGCATTCTCCACCACATTAGACATAAAATCCATGCAGGAAACTCAGGCATACCATTATTGTAAAACCAACCAAATCTTCACATCTTCTCCCATACCATCCAAAACCGGCCATAGACAGATCTAGGCACATTCCCATACAACCTCATAACATGTCATGTTCTAGGAACAATCCCGCTAATCGGACTAAAACCTAACACCGCTAACTTTCGCATAAAAACCTTCACAACACGAGGAACCTCCAAAGACCCAGAATCCACCGTTCAAGGACCTCTCACCACTTAACCTTGCTCTATGTACTGACCAAGAGGCGCTGGGTTATTTATTAATCGTACCTCTCACGAGAAACCAGCAACCCGGCGTTAGTAATGTTTATCATGCCCAGCTTCAGGTGCGTTCTTTCATCTACCACCCTACACCCGCTCTCATAAATTGCTCTTTGTCGCCTCTGGTTCCTCGGTCAGGGCCATAACTTGCTTAATTTTCCTAAACTTGCGCTCCGTTACTAATGGTTGGGGATGCTTGGCCAATTTGGACCTCGTGATCGCGGCATTTTCCCTTTTCTATACTTTTGGTTTTTTTTTTGGGGTAGATCTCAATAAGCCCTTCAGAGTGCTCCGCCAGGGGGCTCCCATATATGGTTGACATGTACCCCTTGTGGTCGGCGAGCGGTTTTCTCACTTTCGCGGGTAAATTAATGATATGGTAGGCAGGATGCTTCTCGGTCTCATACTATTGCACTGATTCACCGTCAGGTGCTGTTGGCTTGGTTTCTCAATTACGTCTCTCATCAAGTTGCAGTTTAATTAATGCACGCCAGACATATTTTTTCTTGAAAATTTCACAAAAAATCACAAAAAATCACAAAAAATTTTGTCATTTTTGCAATGATCTAGGGACTTTTCCCTTATTCATCACTAATTTTCGTTAAAAAATTTTTTAACAAAAATTTTTTATTTTACAAACATTCCATTTCCCTAATTTCCCAATCAATAAAATTTGCATCATCAATTTGTAAAAATTTTTTATCCAACTTGTTACACCCCATTTTTTCCTTTCATCATTTGTTTGTTTATTCATTCGTTTACACTTAAACTCACCCCATTTTTTCCTTTCATCATTTGTTTGTTTATTCATTCGTTTACACTTAAACTCACCCCATTTTTTCCTTTCATCATTTGTTTGTTTATTCATTCGTTTACACTTAAACTCACCCCATTTTTTCCTTTCATCATTTGTTTGTTTATTCATTCGTTTACACTTAAACTCACCCCATTTTTTCCTTTCATCATTTGTTTGTTTATTCATTCGTTTACACTTAAACTCACCCCATTTTTTCCTTTCATCATTTGTTTGTTTATTCATTCGTTTACACTTAAACTCACCCCACTACCTTCTACCCATTTCCCCGCCTAATTGGCAACCTTAACTATTTTCTTTCCCCTTCCAACCCCACCACCCCAATTAACACTTTTTTCCTACACTCCTCTAATAATTAACCCCAAATCTTATCCCCTTACCCCTCAGAAAAAAAGGAATCAAACCCTTATCACCAACTCCCAAAGCTGGTATTTTCATTAAACTATTTTCTGAATTTGCCCCCTTAAACCGCCCGAATTGCCCCCCGAGATAATCCTCGCACAAGCTCTAGCACAACAAACAACGTCAACAACAAGCCCCAACCTGCAACTAAAAATTGCCCCACCCCCCAAGAATAAAACATAGCCGCACCCTCAAAATCTAGCCGAACTGGCAAAACACCCCCACTATCCACCGTATCCAACCCCAATCACCGTAACCCTGATAACCCCATAACAAACACCCCTCCCCCCAGCGCTAAAACTAACCCAACCCCATACCCCACAACCCGCCAGTCCCCTCAAGCTTCAGGATACGGATCCGCTGCTAATGAAACCGAATACACAAAAACCACTAACATCCCACCCAAATATACTAAAAATAACACCAATGACACAAAAGACACCCCCAAACTCATTAACCATCCACACCCTACAACAGACGCTAACACCAACCCAACCACTGCATAATAAGGAGAAGGATTAGAAGCCACTGCCAACCCCCCCAAAATAAAACTAACACTTAAAAAAAGTATAAAATACGTCATAACAATTCCTGCTTGGCTTCTACCCAAGACCTTTGGCCTGAAAAACCACCGTTGTAATTTCAACTACAAGAACACATAATCTTAACTAAACCTACTTATTCAATCCAACAATCAAACCTCCTTCTACACTTCCAATTGCTCAACCAACACATTTTTGTTATCCACCAAACTATTTCCCCAACCACCTAAAACCCACTAACCGAACCAATCCTAAATCAACATCAACTACCTCCATAACTAAAACATAAACCCTAATAATAACCACTTGACCCAAAAACAATCCTAGTTCTTGTAGCTTACAATAAAGCATAACACTGAAGATGTTAAGACGGCTATTACACATACCCAAGGACAAAAAAGACTTAGTCCTAACCTTACAGTTAGTTCTTGCCAAATATATACATGCAAGTATCCGCGCCCCAGTGAAAATGCCCTCAATACCTTAAAAAGACAGTAGGAGCAGGCATCAGGCACACTTCCCCAATTGCAGCCCAAAACGCCTTGCATCGCCACACCCCCAAGGGTACTCAGCAGTAATTAATATTAAGCAATAAGTGTAAACTTGACTTAGTTAAAGCAACTTATCAGGGTTGGTAAATCTTGTGCCAGCCACCGCGGTCACACAAGAAACCCAAATTAACTTTATACGGCGTAAAGAGTGGCTTTTCACTATCACTTCAACTAAGACTGACATGCAACCAAGCTGTTATAAGCATAAGATGCATTTAATACTCCCATAAAAACGATCTTAGTCCCATGATCAACAAAACCCCACGAAAGCCAGGACACAAACTGGGATTAGATACCCCACTATGCCTGGCCCTAAATCCCGATGCTTTCACCACTTAAGCATCCGCCTGAGAACTACGAGCACAAACGCTTAAAACTCTAAGGACTTGGCGGTGCTCCAAACCCACCTAGAGGAGCCTGTTCTATAATCGATAACCCACGATACACCCAACCATCCCTAGCCAAATCAGCCTATATACCGCCGTCGTCAGCTCACCCCTAAACTGAGGGTTCAACAGTGAGCACAATAGCAACCCCACCCGCTAATAAGACAGGTCAAGGTATAGCTCATGGGGTGGTAGAAATGGGCTACATTTTCTAGCATAGAAAACCCCTTCCCACGACAGGGAGCGTGAAACCACTCCCAAAAGGCGGATTTAGCAGTAAAGCAGGATAATAATGCCCCCTTTAAGTTGGCTCTGAAGCACGTACATACCGCCCGTCACCCTCCTCACAAGCTACAACCAATCTTATTCATAATAGGCTCTCAAGCTAAAGATGAGGCAAGTCGTAACAAGGTAAGTGTACCGGAAGGTGCACTTAGTTTACCAAGACGTAGCTATAAAAAAAGCATTCAGCTTACACCTGAAAGATATCTGCTCCTCACCAGATCGTCTTGAAGCCTAACTCTAGCTCTGCTACCAAATTACATATGAACTAAACCATGCCACCCACTAAATCAAAGCATTCTCTCACTTAACCTAGTATAGGCGATAGAAAGGTGAACTCAAGACGCGATAGAGACCATGTACCGTAAGGGAAAAATGAAATAACAATGACAAGCCAAGCGCTAAATAGCAAAGACCAATCCTTGTACCTTTTGCATCATGATTTAGCAAGAACTTCCCAAGCAAAATGCCAATTTAAGCTTGCCGCCCCGAAACCCAAGCGAGCTACTTACGAGCAGCTATTTACTGAGCAAACCCGTCTCTGTTGCAAAAGAGTGGGATGACTCGTTAGTAGTGGTGAAAAGCCAATCGAGCTGGGTGATAGCTGGTTGCCTATGAAACGAACCTTAGTTCTCTCTTAATTCACCCCCCCAGGACTATATTCAACCCACATGAAATGAATTAAGGGTTATTTAAAGGAGGTACAGCTCCTTTAAAAAAGAGCACACTCTCTTCCAGCGGATAAATTAAATTGTTCCTCAACTGTGGGCCTTCAAGCAGCCACCATTAAAGAGTGCGTCAAAGCTCTGTACCTAAAAATCCTAATCTTCCTATGACTCCCTCTTCCTTAATAGGCTAACTTATGATAAATAAGAGAATTAATGCTAAAATAAGTAACTAGGGACCCCCCCCTCTACGGCACAAACTTACATTATAACATTATTAACAAACTACAGGATATTTTCTAACCCTAACAAGATCCTATATCTAAAACCTTGTTAACCCACCTACGGAGTGCCTCTCAAAGACGATTTAAATCTGTAAAAGGAACTAGGCAAAACCAAGGCCCGACTGTTTACCAAAAACATAGCCTTTAGCTAAGTCAAGTATTAAAGGTGAAGCCTGCCCAGTGACAATAAGTTCAACGGCCGCGGTATCCTAACCGTGCAAAGGTAGCGCAATCAATTGTCCCATAAATCGGGACTTGTATGATGGCTTAACGAGGTCTTAACTGTCTCCTACGGATAATCAGTGAAATTGATCTTCCTGTGCAAAAGCAGGAATAACTTCATAAGACAAGAAGACCCTGTGGAACTTTAAAACCTGCTACCATCCCCACCAACAATTTTCCTCCACAGGACCCACTCCCTCGGATTTTACTGGTACGCATTTTTTGGTTGGGGCGACCTTGGAGATAAACTTAACCTCCAAAAACCGGATAACCCATCTTGACCAAGAACAACTCATCAACGTGCTAATAGTAGCCAGACCCAATATTATTGATTAATGAACCTAGCTACCCCAGGGATAACAGCGCAATCTCCTTCAAGAGCCCACATCGACAAGGAGGTTTACGACCTCGATGTTGGATCAGGACATCCTAGTGGTGCAACCGCTACCAAGGGTTCGTTTGTTCAACGATTAACAGTCCTACGTGATCTGAGTTCAGACCGGAGCAATCCAGGTCGGTTTCTATCTATGTAATAACTCCTTCTAGTACGAAAGGACCGAAGAAGTAAGGCCTATGCTACAGGCACGCCTTCGCACCCAGTAATGAACCCAACTAAATTACCAAGAGCCCTACCATAACCCCTTCCTAGAAAAGGACCGCTAGCGTGGCAGAGCTTGGCAAATGCAGAAGGCTTAAGCCCTTTACCCAGAGGTTCAAATCCTCTCCCTAGCTCCACATAAAACATATGGCAACTCACTTAGTCCTGATTTACCTCATTATATCACTATCCTATGCTTTATCCATCCTCATCGCCGTAGCATTCCTAACCCTGGTTGAACGCAAAGTTCTAAGTTATATACAAGCCCGAAAAGGACCTAACATTGTAGGACCATTTGGCCTATTACAACCTATAGCAGATGGAGTAAAACTGTTCATTAAAGAACCAATCCGTCCATCAACTTCATCCCCTTACCTATTTATAGCTACCCCTATCCTAGCCCTTCTCTTAGCAATTACAATCTGACTGCCTCTCCCCCTACCATTTCCCCTCACTGACCTAAACCTAGGTATACTTTTCCTCCTGGCCCTCTCCAGCTTAGCAGTTTACTCAATTCTATGATCAGGGTGGGCCTCTAATTCAAAATATGCTCTGATTGGCGCCCTCCGAGCAGTCGCACAAACCATTTCCTATGAGGTTACCCTAGCCATTATTCTCCTATCTGTAATTATTCTAAGTGGTAATTATACCCTTAACACCCTTGCTATTACACAAGAACCTCTTTACCTCATTTTCTCCTCCTGACCTCTAGCAATAATATGATATATTTCCTCACTTGCTGAAACAAACCGCGCCCCATTTGACCTAACAGAAGGAGAATCTGAACTAGTCTCAGGGTTTAATGTAGAATATGCTGCAGGTCCATTTGCCTTATTCTTCCTAGCTGAATATGCTAATATTATACTAATAAATGCACTCACAACCATTCTATTCCTGAACCCCAGCTCACTCAATCTCCCTCAAGAATTCTTCCCTCTAACTCTAGCTACAAAAACCCTCCTCCTGTCCGCAGGCTTCTTATGAATCCGCGCCTCTTACCCTCGATTCCGCTATGATCAACTCATACATTTACTCTGAAAAAACTTCCTACCCCTAACACTAGCCTTATGCCTATGACATACTAGCCTCCCTATCTCATATGCAGGCCTACCTCCCTACCTAAGATAACCAAGGAAATGTGCCTGAATCCAAAAGGGTTACTATGATAAAGTAAACATAGAGGTATACCAACCCTCTCATTTCCTAAACTTAGAAAAGTAGGAATCGAACCTACACTAAAGGAATCAAAATCCTCTATACTCCCTCTATATTATTTTCTAGTAAGGTCAGCTAATTAAGCTATCGGGCCCATACCCCGAAAATGATGGTTTAACTCCTTCCCTTACTAATGAATCCTCAAGCTAAATTAATCTCTACAGCAAGCTTACTCTTGGGAACCTCCATCACAATTTCAAGCAACCACTGAATAACAGCATGAATTGGCTTAGAGATTAACACTTTAGCTATCCTTCCCTTAATCTCTAAAACCCACCATCCACGAGCCATTGAAGCTTCTACTAAATACTTTCTGACCCAAGCAACCGCATCCACACTACTCCTATTTGCTAGCATGATCAACGCATGATTTTCTGGTCAATGAGACATCACCCAACTAACCCACCCTATATCATGCATACTATCAACAGTTGCAATTTCAATCAAACTAGGCTTAGTCCCATTCCATTTCTGATTTCCAGAAGTCCTTCAAGGCTCAACCATAACAACATGCCTCCTACTAGCTACAATTATAAAATTTCCACCAATTACCCTATTCTACTTAACATCCCCATCACTTAACTCAACCCTCCTAACTTCAATAGCTATCGCCTCCGCAGCCCTAGGAGGCTGAATAGGGTTAAATCAAACTCAAACTCGCAAAGTCTTAGCCTTTTCATCCATCGCCCACCTTGGATGAATAACTATTATTCTCAACTATGACCCCAATCTAACTTTAATTACCTTTTATCTCTATACCATAACAACTTCCGCTATCTTCCTTATTCTCAACACAACCAATACCCTAAAATTATCCACTGTAATAACCACATGAACCAAAATTCCCCCATTAACTACAATTTTCATGCTCACTCTCCTCTCCCTCGCAGGCCTCCCTCCCCTAACAGGATTTCTACCCAAATGATTAATTATTCAAGAACTCACTAAGCAAGAACTAACTGCAACAGCCACAGCCATTTCTCTACTCTCTTTACTCGGACTTTTCTTCTACCTACGTCTAGCCTACTGTGCAACTATCACACTACCCCCAAACTTCACCAACTACATAAAACAATGACAGACTAACAAACCAACTAATCCCTTAACTACAATCTTTACTTCTCTGTCAATCATACTCCTACCATTATCCCCCATAGTACTTACTATTTCCTAGAAACTTAGGTTACTTAAACCGAAGGCCTTCAAAGCCTTAAACAAGGACCAGCTCTCCTTAGTTTCTGCTAAAATTCACAGGATATTAACCTGTATTTCCTGAATGCAACTCAAGCGCTTTAATTAAGCTAGAATCTCTTTCTAGACAGATGGGCCTCGATCCCATAAAACTTTAGTTAACAGCTAAATGCCCTATCCAACAGGCTTCTGCCTACTAGATCCTGGTGTATATTTGATACACATCAATGAGCTTGCAACTCAACATGAACTTCACTACAGAATCGATAAGAAGAGGAATCAAACCTCTGTAAAAAGGACTACAGCCTAACGCTTCAACACTCAGCCATCTTACCTATGACTTTTATCAACCGTTGACTATTCTCTACCAATCACAAAGACATCGGCACACTTTACCTTATTTTCGGTGCATGAGCTGGTATAATTGGTACAGCCCTAAGTCTCCTCATTCGAGCAGAACTAGGACAACCAGGAACCCTTTTAGGCGATGACCAAATCTATAATGTAATCGTCACCGCACATGCATTTGTTATAATTTTCTTTATAGTAATACCTATTATAATTGGAGGGTTTGGTAACTGACTAGTCCCATTAATAATTGGCGCCCCCGACATGGCATTCCCACGAATAAATAATATAAGCTTCTGACTTCTTCCCCCATCCTTCTTACTACTTTTAGCATCTTCCACAGTTGAAGCTGGGGCCGGGACAGGATGAACAGTATACCCACCCCTAGCTGGAAACCTAGCCCACGCTGGTGCATCAGTAGACCTCGCCATTTTCTCTCCCTTCACCTAGCAGGTGTCTCCTCTATCCTCGGAGCAATCAACTTTATTACTACAGCAATTAACATAAAACCACCTGCTCTTTCACAATACCAAACCCCCCTATTTGTTTGATCCGTCCTAATCACCGCAGTACTACTTCTCCTCTCCCTACCAGTTCTAGCTGCTGGCATTACAATACTTCTAACAGATCGAAACCTAAACACTACATTCTTCGACCCCGCAGGAGGTGGAGACCCAATTTTATATCAACACTTATTTTGATTTTTTGGACACCCAGAAGTCTACATCCTTATTCTGCCAGGATTCGGAATTATCTCCCACGTCGTAGCCTACTACGCTGGTAAAAAAGAACCCTTCGGCTACATAGGCATAGTCTGAGCCATATTATCTATTGGTTTCCTAGGCTTCATCGTATGAGCCCACCACATATTCACAGTTGGAATGGACGTAGATACCCGAGCATACTTTACATCTGCTACCATAATTATTGCAATTCCTACTGGCATTAAAGTTTTCAGTTGACTAGCCACCCTACATGGTGGGACAATTAAATGAGACCCACCCATACTATGAGCCCTAGGCTTCATTTTCCTCTTCACCATTGGTGGACTAACAGGTATCGTTCTTGCTAACTCCTCCCTAGATATTGCCTTACACGATACCTACTACGTAGTTGCACACTTCCACTACGTACTGTCTATGGGAGCAGTATTCGCCATCTTAGCTGGCTTCACACATTGATTCCCACTATTTACTGGTTACACCCTCCATCCTACGTGAGCTAAAGCCCACTTCGGGGTAATATTCTTTGGGGTTAACCTAACATTCTTCCCACAACATTTCCTAGGTTTAGCTGGTATACCACGTCGATACTCAGACTATCCAGATGCTTATACCTTATGGAATTCCCTATCCTCCATTGGCTCCCTTATCTCCATGATAGCCGTAATTATACTGATATTTATTATCTGAGAAGCCTTCGCATCCAAACGAAAAGTATTACAACCAGAACTTACTTCCACAAACATCGAATGAATTCACGGCTGCCCTCCCCCTTACCACACCTTCGAAGAACCAGCTTTTGTTCAAGTACAAGAAAGGAAGGAATCGAACCCTCATAAGCTGGTTTCAAGCCAACCGCATCTAACCACTCATGCTTCTTTCTTATGGGTTGTTAGTAAAATAATTACATAGTCTTGTCAAGACTAAATCACAGGTGAAAACCCAGTACATCCCACCTTCCACATTATGGCCAACCACTCTCAACTTGGTTTTCAAGACGCTTCATCCCCTATTATAGAAGAACTCATCGAATTTCATGATCATGCCCTAATAGTTGCTCTAGCCATCTGTAGCCTAGTTCTATACCTCCTAGCTCTTATACTCATAGAAAAACTATCCTCTAACACCGTCGACGCACAAGAAGTAGAACTTGTCTGAACAATTCTACCTGCCATCGTCCTAATTATACTAGCCCTCCCATCCCTTCAAATCCTCTACATAATAGACGAAATCGACGAACCCGACCTTACCCTTAAAGCCATTGGTCATCAATGATATTGATCCTATGAATACACAGACTTCAAAGATTTATCCTTTGACTCTTACATGTTACCAACCACAGACCTACCACTTGGTCACTTCCGCCTCCTAGAAGTTGATAACCGCATTGTTATCCCAATAGAATCCCCAATCCGAGTTATCGTCACAGCTGATGATGTCCTCCACTCATGAGCCGTGCCCAGCCTTGGTGTAAAAACCGATGCAATTCCAGGACGACTAAATCAAACTTCCTTCATCACAACCCGCCCTGGAATCTTCTACGGCCAATGCTCAGAAATCTGTGGAGCCAATCACAGCTTCATACCCATTGTAGTGGAATCAGCTCCTCTAACAGACTTCGAAAACTGATCTTCACTTCTAACATCCTAATCATTAAGAAGCTATGAACCAGCACTAGCCTTTTAAGCTAGAGAAAGAGGACTACCCATCCTCCTTAATGACATGCCTCAGCTAAACCCAGCGCCCTGACTCTTTATTATACTTACTTCATGACTCACTTTTTCCCTCATCCTTCAACCTAAACTTTTATTATTTACTCCAACCAACTCGCCATCCAACAAAACATTATCCACTATAAAAACTTACCCTTGAGACTGACCATGAACCTAAGCTTCTTCGACCAATTTATAAGCCCAACACTTCTAGGAATCCCCCTTATTCTGATCTCTCTATTGTTCCCAACTCTCTTGCTTCCCTCCCCTGGCAACCGATGAGTTACAAATCGTCTTTCAACGCTTCAACTCTGATTCTTCCACCTAATTACAAAACAACTGATAACCCCATTAAACAAAAAAGGCCACAAATGAGCCCTAATCTTATCATCACTCATAATCATACTATTAATAATCAACCTATTAGGCCTTTTACCCTACACATTCACACCTACTACTCAACTATCAATAAACCTAGCCCTTGCCTTCCCCCTATGACTTGCTACACTATTAACAGGCCTACGAAACCAACCCTCAGCTTCCCTAGGACACCTCTTGCCAGAAGGTACCCCAACACCCCTAATCCCTGCCCTTATCATAATCGAAACAACAAGCCTTCTCATTCGTCCACTTGCCTTAGGAGTCCGCCTTACAGCCAACCTCACAGCAGGACATCTACTTATCCAACTCATTTCTACAGCCACTGCTGTCCTCCTTCCCATTATACCTGCAGTATCCCTCTTAACCACAGCTATTCTCCTTCTCCTAACAATTTTAGAAGTAGCCGTAGCAATAATCCAAGCCTATGTCTTTGTACTACTACTAAGCCTTTACTTACAAGAAAACATTTAACCTTTAATGACACACCAAGCCCACTCCTTCCATATAGTAGACCCAAGCCCCTGACCCATTTTCGGAGCTGCGGCCGCTCTCCTTACTACCTCCGGATTGGCCATATGATTCCATCACAATTCCATGCAACTCTTACTCCTAGGCCTGCTTTCCATAATTTTAGTAATAATTCAATGATGGCGTGATATCGTACGAGAAAGCACATTCCAAGGTCACCATACTCTAACAGTCCAAAAAGGCTTACGCTACGGAATAATTCTATTCATTACCTCCGAAGCCTTCTTCTTTCTAGGATTCTTCTGAGCATTCTTTCACTCTAGCTTAGTCCCCACCCCAGAACTCGGAGGGCAATGACCCCCTATGGGAATCAAACCCCTCAATCCAATAGAAGTACCTCTACTAAACACTGCCATCCTTTTAGCTTCAGGAGTTACCGTTACATGAGCTCATCATAGCATTACAGAAGGTAACCGAAATCAAGCTACTCAGGCCCTACTCATAACTGTCCTGTTAGGATTCTACTTTACAGCACTTCAAGCAATAGAATATTATGAAGCGCCATTCTCAATTGCTGATGGAATCTATGGATCCACCTTCTTTGTAGCCACAGGATTCCATGGCCTTCACGTAATCATTGGGTCATCCTTTCTCTTAATTTGCCTTTTCCGTCTCATCAAATTCCATTTCACACCCAACCACCACTTTGGCTTTGAAGCAGCGGCTTGATACTGACATTTTGTTGATATTATCTGACTATTCCTCTATATAACAATCTACTGATGAGGATCCTGCCTTTCTAGTATATTAATTACAATTGACTTCCAATCTCTAAAATCTGGATCAAAACCAGAGAAAGGCAATTAACATAATCCTCTTTATATTTACAACCTCTCTATCACTATGTATTATCCTAACTTCATTAAACCTTTGACTGGCTCAAATAAATCCAGATTCAGAAAAACTATCCCCATATGAATGTGGCTTTGACCCACTGGGCTCAGCCCGTCTCCCTTTTTCAATCCGATTCTTTCTTGTCGCAATCTTATTTCTCTTGTTCGACCTAGAAATCGCCCTCTTACTACCCCTCCCATGAGCTACTCAACTTCTCTCCCCCCTCAATACTTTAACCTGAACCTTCGCCATTATTCTCCTCCTCGCATTCGGATTAATCTATGAATGGATACAAGGGGGCTTAGAATGAGCAGAATAACTACAGAAAGTTAGTCTAATTAAGACAGTTGATTTCGGCTCAACAAACCACAGTCCCACTCTGTGACTTTCTCAATGACCTTTCTACATTTAAGCTTCTACTCTGCCTTCGCCCTAAGCAGCCTAGGACTAGCCTTTCACCGAATACACCTAATTTCCGCCCTACTATGCTTAGAAAGTATAATACTATCCATATACATTGCCCTATCCATGTGGCCCATCCAAACCCAAACAACATCCCCCTCCCTAATACCCATTCTCATACTAGCATTTTCAGCCTGTGAAGCAGGCGCCGGCCTGGCAATTCTAGTAGCTTCCACCCGAACTCACGGGTCAGATCATTTGCATAATCTAAACCTTCTACAATGCTAAAAATTATTCTCCCCACGATCATACTACTCCCTATAACCCTCCTATCACCCCAAAAATTTCTTTGACTTAATGTCACTTCCCACAGCCTCTTAATCGCAACCGCCAGCTTACAGTGACTCTCTTCAACCTACCACCCTAACAAGAACCTATCCCCATGACTTGGTATCGACCAAATTTCATCCCCCTTATTAGTCCTATCTTGTTGACTTCTGCCCCTTATAATGTTAGCAAGCCAAAATCACCTCCAGCAAGAGCCCCCTACACGAAAATATATATTTATCATAACCATAATCCTTGCTCAACCATTTATCATCCTGGCCTTCTCAGCCTTAGAACTGATATTGTTTTATATTGCATTCGAAGCAACCTTAATCCCTACTCTAATTCTAATTACACGATGGGGCAGCCAACCAGAACGTTTAAGTGCTGGGGTCTACCTCTTATTCTATACCCTAGTCAGTTCTCTTCCCCTATTAGTTGCGATCCTTTATCTTCACACTCAAACAGGGTCCATGCACATCATTATAATAAAACTTTCACATCCATCCCTTACAAACTCCTGAACAGGCCTCATATCAAGCCTAGCCCTACTACTCGCTTTCATAGTAAAAGCCCCCCTTTATGGATTACACCTATGACTCCCAAAAGCCCACGTAGAGGCACCAATCGCAGGGTCCATACTTCTAGCCGCACTCCTCCTCAAACTTGGAGGGTACGGCATTATACGTATCTCAATGGTCTTAAACTCCCTGCTCGACTACCTCTACTACCCATTCCTAACCTTAGCCCTATGAGGGGCATTAATAACAAGCTCCATCTGCCTACGCCAAATTGACCTTAAATCTCTAATCGCCTACTCCTCGGTAAGCCATATAGGCCTAGTCATTGCCGCAACAATAATCCAAACCCATTGATCTTTTTCAGGAGCGATAATCTTGATAATTTCACATGGACTCACCTCTTCCATACTATTTTGCCTAGCTAATACAAATTATGAACGCATACACAGCCGCACCCTCCTCTTAACACGAGGCCTACAACCCCTCCTACCTCTCATAGGAATCTGATGACTTCTAGCTAACCTAACTAACATGGCTCTTCCTCCTACCACTAATCTAATAGCTGAACTAACTATCATAATTGCTCTCTTCAATTGATCTGCATTCACTATCATCCTAACCGGAATCGCAACTCTACTGACTGCAGCCTACACCCTCTACATACTCCTTATAACCCAACGAGGACCAACCCCAACTTACATCACAACTACCCAAAATTCGAATACGCGAGAACATCTCCTTATAACACTCCACATTCTACCCTCCCTTCTCCTCATCCTAAAACCAGAACTAATCTCAGGAATCCCCATATGCAAGCATAGTTTTAAGCCAAACATTAGACTGTGATCCTAAAAATAGAAGTTAAACTCTTCTTGCCTGCCGAGGGGAGGTTTAACCAACAAGAACTGCTAACTCTTGCATCTGAGCCTAAGACCTCAGCCCCCTTACTTTTAAAGGATAATAGCAATCCACTGGTCTTAGGAGCCATTCATCTTGGTGCAAGTCCAAGTAAAAGTAATGGACTTTCCATTAATTCTCAACACCTCCATATTCCTAACCTTGGCCATTCTTTCTACTCCTATTCTTCTTCCCCTTCTATCCAAGAACTATCAAAACTCCCCAACCACCATTATATATACTGTCAAAACTTCCTTCATGACCAGTTTAATTCCCATAATCCTCTCTATCTATTCTAATATGGAAAACACTACCTTCTATTGAGAGTGAAAATTCATTACAAACTTCAAAATCCCTTTTAACCTTAAAATAGACCAATACTCCTTAATATTCTTCCCCATTGCTCTATTCGTAACATGATCTATTCTACAATTCGCAACATGGTACATAGCCTCAGAACCTCATGCCACAAAATTCTCTCTCTACCTCTTAATTTTCCTCATTGCTATGCTAATCTTAATTATCGCCAACAACATATTCCTCCTATTTATTGGCTGAGAAGGAGTTGGAATTATATCCTTCCTCCTAATCGGATGATGATACGGCCGAGCAGAAGCTAACACCGCCGCACTCCAAGCCGTACTTTATAATCGTATCGGAGATATCGGACTGATCCTCTGCATAGCATGATTAGCCTCTTCAATCAATACATGAGAAATTCAACAACCATCTTACCCAAACCAAATACCCTTACTTCCTCTTATAGGACTCATTTTAGCAGCCACAGGTAAATCCGCCCAATTCGGCCTCCACCCGTGACTCCCAGCCGCTATAGAAGGACCAACTCCTGTATCCGCTCTACTCCATTCCAGTACAATAGTAGTTGCCGGAATCTTTCTATTAATTCGCACTCACCACATATTATGTAGTAATCAAATCGCTCTAACTGCGTGCCTCTGTATAGGTGCCCTATCCACACTATTTGCCGCTACATGCGCTCTTACCCAAAACGACATCAAAAAAATTATTGCTTTCTCTACATCCAGCCAATTAGGCCTAATAATAGTTACTATTGGCTTAAACCTACCCCAACTAGCCTTTCTACATATTTCCACCCACGCATTCTTCAAAGCCATACTCTTCCTCTGCTCTGGATCTATCATCCATAGCCTCAACGGTGAACAAGACATCCGAAAAATAGGAGGTCTACAAAAATTACTCCCTACAACCACTTCATGTCTGACAATCGGAAACCTAGCTCTCATAGGAACCCCATTTCTAGCAGGGTTCTACTCAAAAGACCTCATCATCGAAAGCCTCAACACCTCCTACTTAAACACCTGAGCGCTCCTTCTAACACTTGTAGCCACATCATTTACTGCAACTTATAGCCTGCGTATAACCCTACTAGTACAAACCGACTACACCCGAATTCCTTCTATTACCCCCATTAATGAAAACAACCCAGCAGTCACAAACCCAATCACCCGTCTTGCTCTCGGAAGTATCATGGCTGGATTACTAATCACCTCTTATATTTCTCCCACAAAAACCCCTCCTATAACTATGCCTCTTCTTACAAAAACCACAGCCATCATTATCACAACATTAGGTATTATTCTAGCACTGGAACTATCAAAACTCACGCATTCACTCACCCTTCCTAAGCAAAATATGACTATAAACTTCTCCAACACTCTAGGATACTTTAATCCCCTCATACACCGCCTCAGCTCCACCAACCTCCTAAGCAACGGCCAAAACATTGCATCCCACCTAATCGACCTATCCTGATATAAAAAAATTGGCCCAGAAGGACTAGCAATCCTTCAACTCAAAACATCTAAAACCCTAACTACTTTCCACTCCGGATTAATCAAAACCTACCTAGGAACCTTCGCTCTGTCTATCTTAATTATTATCTCACTTACACAGAACTAAAAATTAATGACCCCCAACCTACGAAAACATCATCCTCTTCTAAAAATAATCAATAACTCCTTAATTGATCTCCCAACACCATCAAACATTTCCGCTTGATGAAATTTCGGATCTCTCCTAGGCATCTGCCTAATAATTCAAATTACCACTGGCCTTTTACTGGCAATGCACTATACAGCAGATATCACTCTAGCATTCACATCCGTTGCTCATACATGTCGAAATGTCCAATTCGGTTGACTGATCCGAAACCTCCACGCAAACGGTGCCTCCTTCTTCTTCATGTGCATCTACCTACACATTGGACGAGGATTCTACTATGGTTCCTACCTATATAAAGAAACCTGAAACACAGGAGTTGTTCTCCTCCTAACTTTAATAGCAACTGCTTTCGTAGGATATGTTCTCCCATGAGGCCAAATATCATTCTGAGGCGCCACAGTAATACTTATTCTCAGCTATCCCCTATATTGGCCAAACACTTGTAGAATGAGCCTGAGGAGGGTTCTCAGTTGATAACCCTACGCTCACCCGATTCTTCGCCCTTCACTTCCTTCTCCCATTCTTGATTGCAGGTCTCACTTTCATTCACCTAACCTTCCTACATGAAACAGGCTCAAACAACCCCCTAGGCATTCATTCAGACTGTGATAAAATCCCATTTCACCCTTACTTCTCAATGAAAGACGTGTTAGGCCTTCTATTCCTCCTCATCCCACTAATAACACTTGCTATATTCTCACCTAACCTTTTAGGAGACCCAGAAAATTTTACACCTGCAAATCCATTAGTTACACCTCCTCATATTAAACCTGAATGATACTTCCTATTTGCATATGCTATTCTACGATCAATCCCTAACAAATTAGGAGGAGTCCTAGCTCTCGCTGCCCTCGTCCTAATTCTATTTTTAGCCCCATTCCTCCACATGTCAAAGCAACGAACAATAACCTTCCGACCCATCTCCCAACTCCTATTTTGAATCCTAGTTACTAACCTTTTGATCCTTACATGAATCGGTAGTCAACCAGTTGAACATCCATTTATCATCATTGGGCAACTTGCATCAGCTACCTACTTTACTATCATCCTTATCCTATTCCCCACTATCAGCCTTCTAGAAAACAAGATACTTAATCTCTAACTACTCTAATAGTTTATAAAAAACATTGGTCTTGTAAACCAAAGATTGAAGATCACCCCCTTCTTAGAGTTGTCCAAAAAAATTCAAGTTCCCAAAAAAATATTCAAGTTCCTCAAATTTCCCAATTAATACGTACATGGGGGGGCCCCCCCTCCCCCCATACGCTATGGTATGTATTACTTTGCATCGCATTCTCCACCACATTAGACATAAAATCCATGCAGGAAACTCAGGCATACCATTATTGTAAAACCAACCAAATCTTCACATCTTCTCCCATACCATCCAAAACCGGCCATAGACAGATCTAGGCACATTCCCATACAACCTCATAACATGTCATGTTCTAGGAACAATCCCGCTAATCGGACTAAAACCTAACACCGCTAACTTTCGCATAAAAACCTTCACAACACGAGGAACCTCCAAAGACCCAGAATCCACCGTTCAAGGACCTCTCACCACTTAACCTTGCTCTATGTACTGACCAAGAGGCGCTGGGTTATTTATTAATCGTACCTCTCACGAGAAACCAGCAACCGGCGTTAGTAATGTTTATCATGCCCAGCTTCAGGTGCGTTCTTTCATCTACCACCCTACACCCGCTCTCATAAATTGCTCTTTGTCGCCTCTGGTTCCTCGGTCAGGGCCATAACTTGCTTAATTTTCCTAAACTTGCGCTCCGTTACTAATGGTTGGGGATGCTTGGCCAATTTGGACCTCGTGATCGCGGCATTTTCCCTTTTCTATACTTTTGGTTTTTTTTTTGGGGTAGATCTCAATAAGCCTTCAGAGTGCTCCGCCAGGGGGGCTCCCATATATGGTTGACATGTACCCCTTGTGGTCGGCGAGCGGTTTTCTCACTTTCGCGGTAAATTAATGATATGGTAGGCAGATGCTTCTCGGTCTCATACTGTTGCACTGATTCACCGTCAGGTGCTGTTGGCTTGGTTTCTCAATTACGTCTCTCATCAAGTTGCAGTTTAATTAATGCACGCCAGACATATTTTTTCTTGAAAATTTCACAAAAAATCACAAAAAATCACAAAAAATTTTGTCATTTTTGCAATGATCTAGGGACTTTTCCCTTATTCATCACTAATTTTCGTTAAAAAATTTTTTAACAAAAATTTTTTATTTTACAAACATTCCATTTCCCTAATTTCCCAATCAATAAAATTTGCATCATCAATTTGTAAAAATTTTTTATCCAACTTGTTACACCCCATTTTTTCCTTTCATCATTTGTTTGTTTATTCATTCGTTTACACTTAAACTCACCCCATTTTTTCCTTTCATCATTTGTTTGTTTATTCATTCGTTTACACTTAAACTCACCCCATTTTTTCCTTTCATCATTTGTTTGTTTATTCATTCGTTTACACTTAAACTCACCCCATTTTTTCCTTTCATCATTTGTTTGTTTATTCATTCGTTTACACTTAAACTCACCCCATTTTTTCCTTTCATCATTTGTTTGTTTATTCATTCGTTTACACTTAAACTCACCCCATTTTTTCCTTTCATCATTTGTTTGTTTATTCATTCGTTTACACTTAAACTCACCCCATTTTTTCCTTTCATCATTTGTTTGTTTATTCATTCGTTTACACTTAAACTCACCCCATTTTTTCCTTTCATCATTTGTTTGTTTATTCATTCGTTTACACTTAAACTCACCCCATTTTTTCCTTTCATCATTTGTTTGTTTATTCATTCGTTTACACTTAAACTCACCCCACTACCTTCTACCCATTTCCCCGCCTAATTGGCAACCTTAACTATTTTCTTTCCCCTTCCAACCCCACCACCCCAATTAACACTTTTTTCCTACACTCCTCTAATAATTAACCCCAAATCTTATCCCCTTACCCCTCAGAAAAAAAGGAATCAAACCCTGTATCACCAACTCCCAAAGCTGGTATTTTCATTAAACTATTTTCTGAATTTGCCCCCTTAAACCGCCCGAATTGCCCCCCGAGATAATCCTCGCACAAGCTCTAGCACAACAAACAACGTCAACAACAAGCCCCAACCTGCAACTAAAAATTGCCCCACCCCCCAAGAATAAAACATAGCCGCACCCTCAAAATCTAGCCGAACTGGCAAAACACCCCCACTATCCACCGTATCCAACCCAATCACCGTAACCCTGATAACCCCATAACAAACACCCCTCCCCCCAGCGCTAAAACTAACCCAACCCCATACCCCACAACCCGCCAGTCCCCTCAAGCTTCAGGATACGGATCCGCTGCTAATGAAACCGAATACACAAAAACCACTAACATCCCACCCAAATATACTAAAAATAACACCAATGACACAAAAGACACCCCCAAACTCATTAACCATCCACACCCTACAACAGACGCTAACACCAACCCAACCACTGCATAATAAGGAGAAGGATTAGAAGCCACTGCCAACCCCCCCAAAATAAAACTAACACTTAAAAAAAGTATAAAATACGTCATAACAATTCCTGCTTGGCTTCTACCCAAGACCTTTGGCCTGAAAAACCACCGTTGTAATTTCAACTACAAGAACACATAATCTTAACTAAACCTACTTATTCAATCCAACAATCAAACCTCCTTCTACACTTCCAATTGCTCAACCAACACATTTTTGTTATCCACCAAACTATTTCCCCAACCACCTAAAACCCACTAACCGAACCAATCCTAAATCAACATCAACTACCTCCATAACTAAAACATAAACCCTAATAATAACCACTTGACCCAAAAACAATCCTAGTTCTTGTAGCTTACAATAAAGCATAACACTGAAGATGTTAAGACGGCTATTACACATACCCAAGGACAAAAAAGACTTAGTCCTAACCTTACAGTTAGTTCTTGCCAAATATATACATGCAAGTATCCGCGCCCCAGTGAAAATGCCCTCAATACCTTAAAAAGACAGTAGGAGCAGGCATCAGGCACACTTCCCCAATTGCAGCCCAAAACGCCTTGCATCGCCACACCCCCAAGGGTACTCAGCAGTAATTAATATTAAGCAATAAGTGTAAACTTGACTTAGTTAAAGCAACTTATCAGGGTTGGTAAATCTTGTGCCAGCCACCGCGGTCACACAAGAAACCCAAATTAACTTTATACGGCGTAAAGAGTGGCTTTTCACTATCACTTCAACTAAGACTGACATGCAACCAAGCTGTTATAAGCATAAGATGCATTTAATACTCCCATAAAAACGATCTTAGTCCCATGATCAACAAAACCCCACGAAAGCCAGGACACAAACTGGGATTAGATACCCCACTATGCCTGGCCCTAAATCCCGATGCTTTCACCACTTAAGCATCCGCCTGAGAACTACGAGCACAAACGCTTAAAACTCTAAGGACTTGGCGGTGCTCCAAACCCACCTAGAGGAGCCTGTTCTATAATCGATAACCCACGATACACCCAACCATCCCTAGCCAAATCAGCCTATATACCGCCGTCGTCAGCTCACCCCTAAACTGAGGGTTCAACAGTGAGCACAATAGCAACCCCACCCGCTAATAAGACAGGTCAAGGTATAGCTCATGGGGTGGTAGAAATGGGCTACATTTTCTAGCATAGAAAACCCCTTCCCACGACAGGGAGCGTGAAACCACTCCCAAAAGGCGGATTTAGCAGTAAAGCAGGATAATAATGCCCCCTTTAAGTTGGCTCTGAAGCACGTACATACCGCCCGTCACCCTCCTCACAAGCTACAACCAATCTTATTCATAATAGGCTCTCAAGCTAAAGATGAGGCAAGTCGTAACAAGGTAAGTGTACCGGAAGGTGCACTTAGTTTACCAAGACGTAGCTATAAAAAAAGCATTCAGCTTACACCTGAAAGATATCTGCTCCTCACCAGATCGTCTTGAAGCCTAACTCTAGCTCTGCTACCAAATTACATATGAACTAAACCATGCCACCCACTAAATCAAAGCATTCTCTCACTTAACCTAGTATAGGCGATAGAAAGGTGAACTCAAGACGCGATAGAGACCATGTACCGTAAGGGAAAAATGAAATAACAATGACAAGCCAAGCGCTAAATAGCAAAGACCAATCCTTGTACCTTTTGCATCATGATTTAGCAAGAACTTCCCAAGCAAAATGCCAATTTAAGCTTGCCGCCCCGAAACCCAAGCGAGCTACTTACGAGCAGCTATTTACTGAGCAAACCCGTCTCTGTTGCAAAAGAGTGGGATGACTCGTTAGTAGTGGTGAAAAGCCAATCGAGCTGGGTGATAGCTGGTTGCCTATGAAACGAACCTTAGTTCTCTCTTAATTCACCCCCCCAGGACTATATTCAACCCACATGAAATGAATTAAGGGTTATTTAAAGGAGGTACAGCTCCTTTAAAAAAGAGCACACTCTCTTCCAGCGGATAAATTAAATTGTTCCTCAACTGTGGGCCTTCAAGCAGCCACCATTAAAGAGTGCGTCAAAGCTCTGTACCTAAAAATCCTAATCTTCCTATGACTCCCTCTTCCTTAATAGGCTAACTTATGATAAATAAGAGAATTAATGCTAAAATAAGTAACTAGGGACCCCCCCCTCTACGGCACAAACTTACATTATAACATTATTAACAAACTACAGGATATTTTCTAACCCTAACAAGATCCTATATCTAAAACCTTGTTAACCCACCTACGGAGTGCCTCTCAAAGACGATTTAAATCTGTAAAAGGAACTAGGCAAAACCAAGGCCCGACTGTTTACCAAAAACATAGCCTTTAGCTAAGTCAAGTATTAAAGGTGAAGCCTGCCCAGTGACAATAAGTTCAACGGCCGCGGTATCCTAACCGTGCAAAGGTAGCGCAATCAATTGTCCCATAAATCGGGACTTGTATGAATGGCTTAACGAGGTCTTAACTGTCTCCTACGGATAATCAGTGAAATTGATCTTCCTGTGCAAAAGCAGGAATAACTTCATAAGACAAGAAGACCCTGTGGAACTTTAAAACCTGCTACCATCCCCACCAACAATTTTCCTCCACAGGACCCACTCCCTCGGATTTTACTGGTACGCATTTTTTGGTTGGGGCGACCTTGGAGATAAACTTAACCTCCAAAAACCGGATAACCATCTTGACCAAGAACAACTCATCAACGTGCTAATAGTAGCCAGACCCAATATTATTGATTAATGAACCTAGCTACCCCAGGGATAACAGCGCAATCTCCTTCAAGAGCCCACATCGACAAGGAGGTTTACGACCTCGATGTTGGATCAGGACATCCTAGTGGTGCAACCGCTACCAAGGGTTCGTTTGTTCAACGATTAACAGTCCTACGTGATCTGAGTTTCAGACCGGAGCAATCCAGGTCGGTTTCTATCTATGTAATAACTCCTTCTAGTACGAAAGGACCGAAGAAGTAAGGCCTATGCTACAGGCACGCCTTCGCACCCAGTAATGAACCCAACTAAATTACCAAGAGCCCTACCATAACCCCTTCCTAGAAAAGGACCGCTAGCGTGGCAGAGCTTGGCAAATGCAGAAGGCTTAAGCCCTTTACCCAGAGGTTCAAATCCTCTCCCTAGCTCCACATAAAACATATGGCAACTCACTTAGTCCTGATTTACCTCATTATATCACTATCCTATGCTTTATCCATCCTCATCGCCGTAGCATTCCTAACCCTGGTTGAACGCAAAGTTCTAAGTTATATACAAGCCGAAAAGGACCTAACATTGTAGGACCATTTGGCCTATTACAACCTATAGCAGATGGAGTAAAACTGTTCATTAAAGAACCAATCCGTCCATCAACTTCATCCCCTTACCTATTTATAGCTACCCCTATCCTAGCCCTTCTCTTAGCAATTACAATCTGACTGCCTCTCCCCCTACCATTTCCCCTCACTGACCTAAACCTAGGTATACTTTTCCTCCTGGCCCTCTCCAGCTTAGCAGTTTACTCAATTCTATGATCAGGGTGGGCCTCTAATTCAAAATATGCTCTGATTGGCGCCCTCCGAGCAGTCGCACAAACCATTTCCTATGAGGTTACCCTAGCCATTATTCTCCTATCTGTAATTATTCTAAGTGGTAATTATACCCTTAACACCCTTGCTATTACACAAGAACCTCTTTACCTCATTTTCTCCTCCTGACCTCTAGCAATAATATGATATATTTCCTCACTTGCTGAAACAAACCGCGCCCCATTTGACCTAACAGAAGGAGAATCTGAACTAGTCTCAGGGTTTAATGTAGAATATGCTGCAGGTCCATTTGCCTTATTCTTCCTAGCTGAATATGCTAATATTATACTAATAAATGCACTCACAACCATTCTATTCCTGAACCCCAGCTCACTCAATCTCCCTCAAGAATTCTTCCCTCTAACTCTAGCTACAAAAACCCTCCTCCTGTCCGCAGGCTTCTTATGAATCCGCGCCTCTTACCCTCGATTCCGCTATGATCAACTCATACATTTACTCTGAAAAAACTTCCTACCCCTAACACTAGCCTTATGCCTATGACATACTAGCCTCCCTATCTCATATGCAGGCCTACCTCCCTACCTAAGATAACCAAGGAAATGTGCCTGAATCCAAAAGGGTTACTATGATAAAGTAAACATAGAGGTATACCAACCCTCTCATTTCCTAAACTTAGAAAAGTAGGAATCGAACCTACACTAAAGGAATCAAAATCCTCTATACTCCCTCTATATTATTTTCTAGTAAGGTCAGCTAATTAAGCTATCGGGCCCATACCCCGAAAATGATGGTTTAACTCCTTCCCTTACTAATGAATCCTCAAGCTAAATTAATCTCTACAGCAAGCTTACTCTTGGGAACCTCCATCACAATTTCAAGCAACCACTGAATAACAGCATGAATTGGCTTAGAGATTAACACTTTAGCTATCCTTCCCTTAATCTCTAAAACCCACCATCCACGAGCCATTGAAGCTTCTACTAAATACTTTCTGACCCAAGCAACCGCATCCACACTACTCCTATTTGCTAGCATGATCAACGCATGATTTTCTGGTCAATGAGACATCACCCAACTAACCCACCCTATATCATGCATACTATCAACAGTTGCAATTTCAATCAAACTAGGCTTAGTCCCATTCCATTTCTGATTTCCAGAAGTCCTTCAAGGCTCAACCATAACAACATGCCTCCTACTAGCTACAATTATAAAATTTCCACCAATTACCCTATTCTACTTAACATCCCCATCACTTAACTCAACCCTCCTAACTTCAATAGCTATCGCCTCCGCAGCCCTAGGAGGCTGAATAGGGTTAAATCAAACTCAAACTCGCAAAGTCTTAGCCTTTTCATCCATCGCCCACCTTGGATGAATAACTATTATTCTCAACTATGACCCCAATCTAACTTTAATTACCTTTTATCTCTATACCATAACAACTTCCGCTATCTTCCTTATTCTCAACACAACCAATACCCTAAAATTATCCACTGTAATAACCACATGAACCAAAATTCCCCCATTAACTACAATTTTCATGCTCACTCTCCTCTCCCTCGCAGGCCTCCCTCCCCTAACAGGATTTCTACCCAAATGATTAATTATTCAAGAACTCACTAAGCAAGAACTAACTGCAACAGCCACAGCCATTTCTCTACTCTCTTTACTCGGACTTTTCTTCTACCTACGTCTAGCCTACTGTGCAACTATCACACTACCCCCAAACTTCACCAACTACATAAAACAATGACAGACTAACAAACCAACTAATCCCTTAACTACAATCTTTACTTCTCTGTCAATCATACTCCTACCATTATCCCCCATAGTACTTACTATTTCCTAGAAACTTAGGTTACTTAAACCGAAGGCCTTCAAAGCCTTAAACAAGGACCAGCTCTCCTTAGTTTCTGCTAAAATTCACAGGATATTAACCTGTATTTCCTGAATGCAACTCAAGCGCTTTAATTAAGCTAGAATCTCTTTCTAGACAGATGGGCCTCGATCCCATAAAACTTTAGTTAACAGCTAAATGCCCTATCCAACAGGCTTCTGCCTACTAGATCCTGGTGTATATTTGATACACATCAATGAGCTTGCAACTCAACATGAACTTCACTACAGAATCGATAAGAAGAGGAATCAAACCTCTGTAAAAAGGACTACAGCCTAACGCTTCAACACTCAGCCATCTTACCTATGACTTTTATCAACCGTTGACTATTCTCTACCAATCACAAAGACATCGGCACACTTTACCTTATTTTCGGTGCATGAGCTGGTATAATTGGTACAGCCCTAAGTCTCCTCATTCGAGCAGAACTAGGACAACCAGGAACCCTTTTAGGCGATGACCAAATCTATAATGTAATCGTCACCGCACATGCATTTGTTATAATTTTCTTTATAGTAATACCTATTATAATTGGAGGGTTTGGTAACTGACTAGTCCCATTAATAATTGGCGCCCCCGACATGGCATTCCCACGAATAAATAATATAAGCTTCTGACTTCTTCCCCCATCCTTCTTACTACTTTTAGCATCTTCCACAGTTGAAGCTGGGGCCGGGACAGGATGAACAGTATACCCACCCCTAGCTGGAAACCTAGCCCACGCTGGTGCATCAGTAGACCTCGCCATTTTCTCCCTTCACCTAGCAGGTGTCTCCTCTATCCTCGGAGCAATCAACTTTATTACTACAGCAATTAACATAAAACCACCTGCTCTTTCACAATACCAAACCCCCCTATTTGTTTGATCCGTCCTAATCACCGCAGTACTACTTCTCCTCTCCCTACCAGTTCTAGCTGCTGGCATTACAATACTTCTAACAGATCGAAACCTAAACACTACATTCTTCGACCCCGCAGGAGGTGGAGACCCAATTTTATATCAACACTTATTTTGATTTTTTGGACACCCAGAAGTCTACATCCTTATTCTGCCAGGATTCGGAATTATCTCCCACGTCGTAGCCTACTACGCTGGTAAAAAAGAACCCTTCGGCTACATAGGCATAGTCTGAGCCATATTATCTATTGGTTTCCTAGGCTTCATCGTATGAGCCCACCACATATTCACAGTTGGAATGGACGTAGATACCCGAGCATACTTTACATCTGCTACCATAATTATTGCAATTCCTACTGGCATTAAAGTTTTCAGTTGACTAGCCACCCTACATGGTGGGACAATTAAATGAGACCCACCCATACTATGAGCCCTAGGCTTCATTTTCCTCTTCACCATTGGTGGACTAACAGGTATCGTTCTTGCTAACTCCTCCCTAGATATTGCCTTACACGATACCTACTACGTAGTTGCACACTTCCACTACGTACTGTCTATGGGAGCAGTATTCGCCATCTTAGCTGGCTTCACACATTGATTCCCACTATTTACTGGTTACACCCTCCATCCTACGTGAGCTAAAGCCCACTTCGGGGTAATATTCTTTGGGGTTAACCTAACATTCTTCCCACAACATTTCCTAGGTTTAGCTGGTATACCACGTCGATACTCAGACTATCCAGATGCTTATACCTTATGGAATTCCCTATCCTCCATTGGCTCCCTTATCTCCATGATAGCCGTAATTATACTGATATTTATTATCTGAGAAGCCTTCGCATCCAAACGAAAAGTATTACAACCAGAACTTACTTCCACAAACATCGAATGAATTCACGGCTGCCCTCCCCCTTACCACACCTTCGAAGAACCAGCTTTTGTTCAAGTACAAGAAAGGAAGGAATCGAACCCTCATAAGCTGGTTTCAAGCCAACCGCATCTAACCACTCATGCTTCTTTCTTATGGGTTGTTAGTAAAATAATTACATAGTCTTGTCAAGACTAAATCACAGGTGAAAACCCAGTACATCCCACCTTCCACATTATGGCCAACCACTCTCAACTTGGTTTTCAAGACGCTTCATCCCCTATTATAGAAGAACTCATCGAATTTCATGATCATGCCCTAATAGTTGCTCTAGCCATCTGTAGCCTAGTTCTATACCTCCTAGCTCTTATACTCATAGAAAAACTATCCTCTAACACCGTCGACGCACAAGAAGTAGAACTTGTCTGAACAATTCTACCTGCCATCGTCCTAATTATACTAGCCCTCCCATCCCTTCAAATCCTCTACATAATAGACGAAATCGACGAACCCGACCTTACCCTTAAAGCCATTGGTCATCAATGATATTGATCCTATGAATACACAGACTTCAAAGATTTATCCTTTGACTCTTACATGTTACCAACCACAGACCTACCACTTGGTCACTTCCGCCTCCTAGAAGTTGATAACCGCATTGTTATCCCAATAGAATCCCCAATCCGAGTTATCGTCACAGCTGATGATGTCCTCCACTCATGAGCCGTGCCCAGCCTTGGTGTAAAAACCGATGCAATTCCAGGACGACTAAATCAAACTTCCTTCATCACAACCCGCCCTGGAATCTTCTACGGCCAATGCTCAGAAATCTGTGGAGCCAATCACAGCTTCATACCCATTGTAGTGGAATCAGCTCCTCTAACAGACTTCGAAAACTGATCTTCACTTCTAACATCCTAATCATTAAGAAGCTATGAACCAGCACTAGCCTTTTAAGCTAGAGAAAGAGGACTACCCATCCTCCTTAATGACATGCCTCAGCTAAACCCAGCGCCCTGACTCTTTATTATACTTACTTCATGACTCACTTTTTCCCTCATCCTTCAACCTAAACTTTTATTATTTACTCCAACCAACTCGCCATCCAACAAAACATTATCCACTATAAAAACTTACCCTTGAGACTGACCATGAACCTAAGCTTCTTCGACCAATTTATAAGCCCAACACTTCTAGGAATCCCCCTTATTCTGATCTCTCTATTGTTCCCAACTCTCTTGCTTCCCTCCCCTGGCAACCGATGAGTTACAAATCGTCTTTCAACGCTTCAACTCTGATTCTTCCACCTAATTACAAAACAACTGATAACCCCATTAAACAAAAAAGGCCACAAATGAGCCCTAATCTTATCATCACTCATAATCATACTATTAATAATCAACCTATTAGGCCTTTTACCCTACACATTCACACCTACTACTCAACTATCAATAAACCTAGCCCTTGCCTTCCCCCTATGACTTGCTACACTATTAACAGGCCTACGAAACCAACCCTCAGCTTCCCTAGGACACCTCTTGCCAGAAGGTACCCCAACACCCCTAATCCCTGCCCTTATCATAATCGAAACAACAAGCCTTCTCATTCGTCCACTTGCCTTAGGAGTCCGCCTTACAGCCAACCTCACAGCAGGACATCTACTTATCCAACTCATTTCTACAGCCACTGCTGTCCTCCTTCCCATTATACCTGCAGTATCCCTCTTAACCACAGCTATTCTCCTTCTCCTAACAATTTTAGAAGTAGCCGTAGCAATAATCCAAGCCTATGTCTTTGTACTACTACTAAGCCTTTACTTACAAGAAAACATTTAACCTTTAATGACACACCAAGCCCACTCCTTCCATATAGTAGACCCAAGCCCCTGACCCATTTTCGGAGCTGCGGCCGCTCTCCTTACTACCTCCGGATTGGCCATATGATTCCATCACAATTCCATGCAACTCTTACTCCTAGGCCTGCTTTCCATAATTTTAGTAATAATTCAATGATGGCGTGATATCGTACGAGAAAGCACATTCCAAGGTCACCATACTCTAACAGTCCAAAAAGGCTTACGCTACGGAATAATTCTATTCATTACCTCCGAAGCCTTCTTCTTTCTAGGATTCTTCTGAGCATTCTTTCACTCTAGCTTAGTCCCCACCCCAGAACTCGGAGGGCAATGACCCCCTATGGGAATCAAACCCCTCAATCCAATAGAAGTACCTCTACTAAACACTGCCATCCTTTTAGCTTCAGGAGTTACCGTTACATGAGCTCATCATAGCATTACAGAAGGTAACCGAAATCAAGCTACTCAGGCCCTACTCATAACTGTCCTGTTAGGATTCTACTTTACAGCACTTCAAGCAATAGAATATTATGAAGCGCCATTCTCAATTGCTGATGGAATCTATGGATCCACCTTCTTTGTAGCCACAGGATTCCATGGCCTTCACGTAATCATTGGGTCATCCTTTCTCTTAATTTGCCTTTTCCGTCTCATCAAATTCCATTTCACACCCAACCACCACTTTGGCTTTGAAGCAGCGGCTTGATACTGACATTTTGTTGATATTATCTGACTATTCCTCTATATAACAATCTACTGATGAGGATCCTGCCTTTCTAGTATATTAATTACAATTGACTTCCAATCTCTAAAATCTGGATCAAAACCAGAGAAAGGCAATTAACATAATCCTCTTTATATTTACAACCTCTCTATCACTATGTATTATCCTAACTTCATTAAACCTTTGACTGGCTCAAATAAATCCAGATTCAGAAAAACTATCCCCATATGAATGTGGCTTTGACCCACTGGGCTCAGCCCGTCTCCCTTTTTCAATCCGATTCTTTCTTGTCGCAATCTTATTTCTCTTGTTCGACCTAGAAATCGCCCTCTTACTACCCCTCCCATGAGCTACTCAACTTCTCTCCCCCCTCAATACTTTAACCTGAACCTTCGCCATTATTCTCCTCCTCGCATTCGGATTAATCTATGAATGGATACAAGGGGGCTTAGAATGAGCAGAATAACTACAGAAAGTTAGTCTAATTAAGACAGTTGATTTCGGCTCAACAAACCACAGTCCCACTCTGTGACTTTCTCAATGACCTTTCTACATTTAAGCTTCTACTCTGCCTTCGCCCTAAGCAGCCTAGGACTAGCCTTTCACCGAATACACCTAATTTCCGCCCTACTATGCTTAGAAAGTATAATACTATCCATATACATTGCCCTATCCATGTGGCCCATCCAAACCCAAACAACATCCCCCTCCCTAATACCCATTCTCATACTAGCATTTTCAGCCTGTGAAGCAGGCGCCGGCCTGGCAATTCTAGTAGCTTCCACCCGAACTCACGGGTCAGATCATTTGCATAATCTAAACCTTCTACAATGCTAAAAATTATTCTCCCCACGATCATACTACTCCCTATAACCCTCCTATCACCCCAAAAATTTCTTTGACTTAATGTCACTTCCCACAGCCTCTTAATCGCAACCGCCAGCTTACAGTGACTCTCTTCAACCTACCACCCTAACAAGAACCTATCCCCATGACTTGGTATCGACCAAATTTCATCCCCCTTATTAGTCCTATCTTGTTGACTTCTGCCCCTTATAATGTTAGCAAGCCAAAATCACCTCCAGCAAGAGCCCCCTACACGAAAATATATATTTATCATAACCATAATCCTTGCTCAACCATTTATCATCCTGGCCTTCTCAGCCTTAGAACTGATATTGTTTTATATTGCATTCGAAGCAACCTTAATCCCTACTCTAATTCTAATTACACGATGGGGCAGCCAACCAGAACGTTTAAGTGCTGGGGTCTACCTCTTATTCTATACCCTAGTCAGTTCTCTTCCCCTATTAGTTGCGATCCTTTATCTTCACACTCAAACAGGGTCCATGCACATCATTATAATAAAACTTTCACATCCATCCCTTACAAACTCCTGAACAGGCCTCATATCAAGCCTAGCCCTACTACTCGCTTTCATAGTAAAAGCCCCCCTTTATGGATTACACCTATGACTCCCAAAAGCCCACGTAGAGGCACCAATCGCAGGGTCCATACTTCTAGCCGCACTCCTCCTCAAACTTGGAGGGTACGGCATTATACGTATCTCAATGGTCTTAAACTCCCTGCTCGACTACCTCTACTACCCATTCCTAACCTTAGCCCTATGAGGGGCATTAATAACAAGCTCCATCTGCCTACGCCAAATTGACCTTAAATCTCTAATCGCCTACTCCTCGGTAAGCCATATAGGCCTAGTCATTGCCGCAACAATAATCCAAACCCATTGATCTTTTTCAGGAGCGATAATCTTGATAATTTCACATGGACTCACCTCTTCCATACTATTTTGCCTAGCTAATACAAATTATGAACGCATACACAGCCGCACCCTCCTCTTAACACGAGGCCTACAACCCCTCCTACCTCTCATAGGAATCTGATGACTTCTAGCTAACCTAACTAACATGGCTCTTCCTCCTACCACTAATCTAATAGCTGAACTAACTATCATAATTGCTCTCTTCAATTGATCTGCATTCACTATCATCCTAACCGGAATCGCAACTCTACTGACTGCAGCCTACACCCTCTACATACTCCTTATAACCCAACGAGGACCAACCCCAACTTACATCACAACTACCCAAAATTCGAATACGCGAGAACATCTCCTTATAACACTCCACATTCTACCCTCCCTTCTCCTCATCCTAAAACCAGAACTAATCTCAGGAATCCCCATATGCAAGCATAGTTTTAAGCCAAACATTAGACTGTGATCCTAAAAATAGAAGTTAAACTCTTCTTGCCTGCCGAGGGGAGGTTTAACCAACAAGAACTGCTAACTCTTGCATCTGAGCCTAAGACCTCAGCCCCCTTACTTTTAAAGGATAATAGCAATCCACTGGTCTTAGGAGCCATTCATCTTGGTGCAAGTCCAAGTAAAAGTAATGGACTTTCCATTAATTCTCAACACCTCCATATTCCTAACCTTGGCCATTCTTTCTACTCCTATTCTTCTTCCCCTTCTATCCAAGAACTATCAAAACTCCCCAACCACCATTATATATACTGTCAAAACTTCCTTCATGACCAGTTTAATTCCCATAATCCTCTCTATCTATTCTAATATGGAAAACACTACCTTCTATTGAGAGTGAAAATTCATTACAAACTTCAAAATCCCTTTTAACCTTAAAATAGACCAATACTCCTTAATATTCTTCCCCATTGCTCTATTCGTAACATGATCTATTCTACAATTCGCAACATGGTACATAGCCTCAGAACCTCATGCCACAAAATTCTCTCTCTACCTCTTAATTTTCCTCATTGCTATGCTAATCTTAATTATCGCCAACAACATATTCCTCCTATTTATTGGCTGAGAAGGAGTTGGAATTATATCCTTCCTCCTAATCGGATGATGATACGGCCGAGCAGAAGCTAACACCGCCGCACTCCAAGCCGTACTTTATAATCGTATCGGAGATATCGGACTGATCCTCTGCATAGCATGATTAGCCTCTTCAATCAATACATGAGAAATTCAACAACCATCTTACCCAAACCAAATACCCTTACTTCCTCTTATAGGACTCATTTTAGCAGCCACAGGTAAATCCGCCCAATTCGGCCTCCACCCGTGACTCCCAGCCGCTATAGAAGGACCAACTCCTGTATCCGCTCTACTCCATTCCAGTACAATAGTAGTTGCCGGAATCTTTCTATTAATTCGCACTCACCACATATTATGTAGTAATCAAATCGCTCTAACTGCGTGCCTCTGTATAGGTGCCCTATCCACACTATTTGCCGCTACATGCGCTCTTACCCAAAACGACATCAAAAAAATTATTGCTTTCTCTACATCCAGCCAATTAGGCCTAATAATAGTTACTATTGGCTTAAACCTACCCCAACTAGCCTTTCTACATATTTCCACCCACGCATTCTTCAAAGCCATACTCTTCCTCTGCTCTGGATCTATCATCCATAGCCTCAACGGTGAACAAGACATCCGAAAAATAGGAGGTCTACAAAAATTACTCTCCTACAACCACTTCATGTCTGACAATCGGAAACCTAGCTCTCATAGGAACCCCATTTCTAGCAGGGTTCTACTCAAAAGACCTCATCATCGAAAGCCTCAACACCTCCTACTTAAACACCTGAGCGCTCCTTCTAACACTTGTAGCCACATCATTTACTGCAACTTATAGCCTGCGTATAACCCTACTAGTACAAACCGACTACACCCGAATTCCTTCTATTACCCCCATTAATGAAAACAACCCAGCAGTCACAAACCCAATCACCCGTCTTGCTCTCGGAAGTATCATGGCTGGATTACTAATCACCTCTTATATTTCTCCCACAAAAACCCCTCCTATAACTATGCCTCTTCTTACAAAAACCACAGCCATCATTATCACAACATTAGGTATTATTCTAGCACTGGAACTATCAAAACTCACGCATTCACTCACCCTTCCTAAGCAAAATATGACTATAAACTTCTCCAACACTCTAGGATACTTTAATCCCCTCATACACCGCCTCAGCTCCACCAACCTCCTAAGCAACGGCCAAAACATTGCATCCCACCTAATCGACCTATCCTGATATAAAAAAATTGGCCCAGAAGGACTAGCAATCCTTCAACTCAAAACATCTAAAACCCTAACTACTTTCCACTCCGGATTAATCAAAACCTACCTAGGAACCTTCGCTCTGTCTATCTTAATTATTATCTCACTTACACAGAACTAAAAATTAATGACCCCCAACCTACGAAAACATCATCCTCTTCTAAAAATAATCAATAACTCCTTAATTGATCTCCCAACACCATCAAACATTTCCGCTTGATGAAATTTCGGATCTCTCCTAGGCATCTGCCTAATAATTCAAATTACCACTGGCCTTTTACTGGCAATGCACTATACAGCAGATATCACTCTAGCATTCACATCCGTTGCTCATACATGTCGAAATGTCCAATTCGGTTGACTGATCCGAAACCTCCACGCAAACGGTGCCTCCTTCTTCTTCATGTGCATCTACCTACACATTGGACGAGGATTCTACTATGGTTCCTACCTATATAAAGAAACCTGAAACACAGGAGTTGTTCTCCTCCTAACTTTAATAGCAACTGCTTTCGTAGGATATGTTCTCCCATGAGGCCAAATATCATTCTGAGGCGCCACAGTAATTACTAACTTATTCTCAGCTATCCCCTATATTGGCCAAACACTTGTAGAATGAGCCTGAGGAGGGTTCTCAGTTGATAACCCTACGCTCACCCGATTCTTCGCCCTTCACTTCCTTCTCCCATTCTTGATTGCAGGTCTCACTTTCATTCACCTAACCTTCCTACATGAAACAGGCTCAAACAACCCCCTAGGCATTCATTCAGACTGTGATAAAATCCCATTTCACCCTTACTTCTCAATGAAAGACGTGTTAGGCCTTCTATTCCTCCTCATCCCACTAATAACACTTGCTATATTCTCACCTAACCTTTTAGGAGACCCAGAAAATTTTACACCTGCAAATCCATTAGTTACACCTCCTCATATTAAACCTGAATGATACTTCCTATTTGCATATGCTATTCTACGATCAATCCCTAACAAATTAGGAGGAGTCCTAGCTCTCGCTGCCTCCGTCCTAATTCTATTTTTAGCCCCATTCCTCCACATGTCAAAGCAACGAACAATAACCTTCCGACCCATCTCCCAACTCCTATTTTGAATCCTAGTTACTAACCTTTTGATCCTTACATGAATCGGTAGTCAACCAGTTGAACATCCATTTATCATCATTGGGCAACTTGCATCAGCTACCTACTTTACTATCATCCTTATCCTATTCCCCACTATCAGCCTTCTAGAAAACAAGATACTTAATCTCTAACTACTCTAATAGTTTATAAAAAACATTGGTCTTGTAAACCAAAGATTGAAGATCACCCCCTTCTTAGAGTTGTCCAAAAAAATTCAAGTTCCCAAAAAAATATTCAAGTTCCTCAAATTTCCCAATTAATACGTACATGGGGGGCCCCCCCTCCCCCCATACGCTATGGTATGTATTACTTTGCATCGCATTCTCCACCACATTAGACATAAAATCCATGCAGGAAACTCAGGCATACCATTATTGTAAAACCAACCAAATCTTCACATCTTCTCCCATACCATCCAAAACCGGCCATAGACAGATCTAGGCACATTCCCATACAACCTCATAACATGTCATGTTCTAGGAACAATCCCGCTAATCGGACTAAAACCTAACACCGCTAACTTTCGCATAAAAACCTTCACAACACGAGGAACCTCCAAAGACCCAGAATCCACCGTTCAAGGACCTCTCACCACTTAACCTTGCTCTATGTACTGACCAAGAGGCGCTGGGTTATTTATTAATCGTACCTCTCACGAGAAACCAGCAACCCGGCGTTAGTAATGTTTATCATGCCCAGCTTCAGGTGCGTTCTTTCATCTACCACCCTACACCCGCTCTCATAAATTGCTCTTTGTCGCCTCTGGTTCCTCGGTCAGGGCCATAACTTGCTTAATTTTCCTAAACTTGCGCTCCGTTACTAATGGTTGGGGATGCTTGGCCAATTTGGACCTCGTGATCGCGGCATTTTCCCTTTTCTATACTTTTGGTTTTTTTTTTGGGGTAGATCTCAATAAGCCCTTCAGAGTGCTCCGCCAGGGGGCTCCCATATATGGTTGACATGTACCCCTTGTGGTCGGCGAGCGGTTTTCTCACTTTCGCGGGTAAATTAATGATATGGTAGGCAGGATGCTTCTCGGTCTCATACTGTTGCACTGATTCACCGTCAGGTGCTGTTGGCTTGGTTTCTCAATTACGTCTCTCATCAAGTTGCAGTTTAATTAATGCACGCCAGACATATTTTTTCTTGAAAATTTCACAAAAAATCACAAAAAATCACAAAAAATTTTGTCATTTTTGCAATGATCTAGGGACTTTTCCCTTATTCATCACTAATTTTCGTTAAAAAATTTTTTAACAAAAATTTTTTATTTTACAAACATTCCATTTCCCTAATTTCCCAATCAATAAAATTTGCATCATCAATTTGTAAAAATTTTTTATCCAACTTGTTACACCCCATTTTTTCCTTTCATCATTTGTTTGTTTATTCATTCGTTTACACTTAAACTCACCCCATTTTTTCCTTTCATCATTTGTTTGTTTATTCATTCGTTTACACTTAAACTCACCCCATTTTTTCCTTTCATCATTTGTTTGTTTATTCATTCGTTTACACTTAAACTCACCCCATTTTTTCCTTTCATCATTTGTTTGTTTATTCATTCGTTTACACTTAAACTCACCCCATTTTTTCCTTTCATCATTTGTTTGTTTATTCATTCGTTTACACTTAAACTCACCCCATTTTTTCCTTTCATCATTTGTTTGTTTATTCATTCGTTTACACTTAAACTCACCCCACTACCTTCTACCCATTTCCCCGCCTAATTGGCAACCTTAACTATTTTCTTTCCCCTTCCAACCCCACCACCCCAATTAACACTTTTTTCCTACACTCCTCTAATAATTAACCCCAAATCTTATCCCCTTACCCCTCAGAAAAAAAGGAATCAAACCCTTATCACCAACTCCCAAAGCTGGTATTTTCATTAAACTATTTTCTGAATTTGCCCCCTTAAACCGCCCGAATTGCCCCCCGAGATAATCCTCGCACAAGCTCTAGCACAACAAACAACGTCAACAACAAGCCCCAACCTGCAACTAAAAATTGCCCCACCCCCCAAGAATAAAACATAGCCGCACCCTCAAAATCTAGCCGAACTGGCAAAACACCCCCACTATCCACCGTATCCAACCCCAATCACCGTAACCCTGATAACCCCATAACAAACACCCCTCCCCCCAGCGCTAAAACTAACCCAACCCCATACCCCACAACCCGCCAGTCCCCTCAAGCTTCAGGATACGGATCCGCTGCTAATGAAACCGAATACACAAAAACCACTAACATCCCACCCAAATATACTAAAAATAACACCAATGACACAAAAGACACCCCCAAACTCATTAACCATCCACACCCTACAACAGACGCTAACACCAACCCAACCACTGCATAATAAGGAGAAGGATTAGAAGCCACTGCCAACCCCCCCAAAATAAAACTAACACTTAAAAAAAGTATAAAATACGTCATAACAATTCCTGCTTGGCTTCTACCCAAGACCTTTGGCCTGAAAAACCACCGTTGTAATTTCAACTACAAGAACACATAATCTTAACTAAACCTACTTATTCAATCCAACAATCAAACCTCCTTCTACACTTCCAATTGCTCAACCAACACATTTTTGTTATCCACCAAACTATTTCCCCAACCACCTAAAACCCACTAACCGAACCAATCCTAAATCAACATCAACTACCTCCATAACTAAAACATAAACCCTAATAATAACCACTTGACCCAAAAACAATCCTAGTTCTTGTAGCTTACAATAAAGCATAACACTGAAGATGTTAAGACGGCTATTACACATACCCAAGGACAAAAAAGACTTAGTCCTAACCTTACAGTTAGTTCTTGCCAAATATATACATGCAAGTATCCGCGCCCCAGTGAAAATGCCCTCAATACCTTAAAAAGACAGTAGGAGCAGGCATCAGGCACACTTCCCCAATTGCAGCCCAAAACGCCTTGCATCGCCACACCCCCAAGGGTACTCAGCAGTAATTAATATTAAGCAATAAGTGTAAACTTGACTTAGTTAAAGCAACTTATCAGGGTTGGTAAATCTTGTGCCAGCCACCGCGGTCACACAAGAAACCCAAATTAACTTTATACGGCGTAAAGAGTGGCTTTTCACTATCACTTCAACTAAGACTGACATGCAACCAAGCTGTTATAAGCATAAGATGCATTTAATACTCCCATAAAAACGATCTTAGTCCCATGATCAACAAAACCCCACGAAAGCCAGGACACAAACTGGGATTAGATACCCCACTATGCCTGGCCCTAAATCCCGATGCTTTCACCACTTAAGCATCCGCCTGAGAACTACGAGCACAAACGCTTAAAACTCTAAGGACTTGGCGGTGCTCCAAACCCACCTAGAGGAGCCTGTTCTATAATCGATAACCCACGATACACCCAACCATCCCTAGCCAAATCAGCCTATATACCGCCGTCGTCAGCTCACCCCTAAACTGAGGGTTCAACAGTGAGCACAATAGCAACCCCACCCGCTAATAAGACAGGTCAAGGTATAGCTCATGGGGTGGTAGAAATGGGCTACATTTTCTAGCATAGAAAACCCCTTCCCACGACAGGGAGCGTGAAACCACTCCCAAAAGGCGGATTTAGCAGTAAAGCAGGATAATAATGCCCCCTTTAAGTTGGCTCTGAAGCACGTACATACCGCCCGTCACCCTCCTCACAAGCTACAACCAATCTTATTCATAATAGGCTCTCAAGCTAAAGATGAGGCAAGTCGTAACAAGGTAAGTGTACCGGAAGGTGCACTTAGTTTACCAAGACGTAGCTATAAAAAAAGCATTCAGCTTACACCTGAAAGATATCTGCTCCTCACCAGATCGTCTTGAAGCCTAACTCTAGCTCTGCTACCAAATTACATATGAACTAAACCATGCCACCCACTAAATCAAAGCATTCTCTCACTTAACCTAGTATAGGCGATAGAAAGGTGAACTCAAGACGCGATAGAGACCATGTACCGTAAGGGAAAAATGAAATAACAATGACAAGCCAAGCGCTAAATAGCAAAGACCAATCCTTGTACCTTTTGCATCATGATTTAGCAAGAACTTCCCAAGCAAAATGCCAATTTAAGCTTGCCGCCCCGAAACCCAAGCGAGCTACTTACGAGCAGCTATTTACTGAGCAAACCCGTCTCTGTTGCAAAAGAGTGGGATGACTCGTTAGTAGTGGTGAAAAGCCAATCGAGCTGGGTGATAGCTGGTTGCCTATGAAACGAACCTTAGTTCTCTCTTAATTCACCCCCCCAGGACTATATTCAACCCACATGAAATGAATTAAGGGTTATTTAAAGGAGGTACAGCTCCTTTAAAAAAGAGCACACTCTCTTCCAGCGGATAAATTAAATTGTTCCTCAACTGTGGGCCTTCAAGCAGCCACCATTAAAGAGTGCGTCAAAGCTCTGTACCTAAAAATCCTAATCTTCCTATGACTCCCTCTTCCTTAATAGGCTAACTTATGATAAATAAGAGAATTAATGCTAAAATAAGTAACTAGGGACCCCCCCCTCTACGGCACAAACTTACATTATAACATTATTAACAAACTACAGGATATTTTCTAACCCTAACAAGATCCTATATCTAAAACCTTGTTAACCCACCTACGGAGTGCCTCTCAAAGACGATTTAAATCTGTAAAAGGAACTAGGCAAAACCAAGGCCCGACTGTTTACCAAAAACATAGCCTTTAGCTAAGTCAAGTATTAAAGGTGAAGCCTGCCCAGTGACAATAAGTTCAACGGCCGCGGTATCCTAACCGTGCAAAGGTAGCGCAATCAATTGTCCCATAAATCGGGACTTGTATGAATGGCTTAACGAGGTCTTAACTGTCTCCTACGGATAATCAGTGAAATTGATCTTCCTGTGCAAAAGCAGGAATAACTTCATAAGACAAGAAGACCCTGTGGAACTTTAAAACCTGCTACCATCCCCACCAACAATTTTCCTCCACAGGACCCACTCCCTCGGATTTTACTGGTACGCATTTTTTGGTTGGGGCGACCTTGGAGATAAACTTAACCTCCAAAAACCGGATAACCCATCTTGACCAAGAACAACTCATCAACGTGCTAATAGTAGCCAGACCCAATATTATTGATTAATGAACCTAGCTACCCCAGGGATAACAGCGCAATCTCCTTCAAGAGCCCACATCGACAAGGAGGTTTACGACCTCGATGTTGGATCAGGACATCCTAGTGGTGCAACCGCTACCAAGGGTTCGTTTGTTCAACGATTAACAGTCCTACGTGATCTGAGTTCAGACCGGAGCAATCCAGGTCGGTTTCTATCTATGTAATAACTCCTTCTAGTACGAAAGGACCGAAGAAGTAAGGCCTATGCTACAGGCACGCCTTCGCACCCAGTAATGAACCCAACTAAATTACCAAGAGCCCTACCATAACCCCTTCCTAGAAAAGGACCGCTAGCGTGGCAGAGCTTGGCAAATGCAGAAGGCTTAAGCCCTTTACCCAGAGGTTCAAATCCTCTCCCTAGCTCCACATAAAACATATGGCAACTCACTTAGTCCTGATTTACCTCATTATATCACTATCCTATGCTTTATCCATCCTCATCGCCGTAGCATTCCTAACCCTGGTTGAACGCAAAGTTCTAAGTTATATACAAGCCCGAAAAGGACCTAACATTGTAGGACCATTTGGCCTATTACAACCTATAGCAGATGGAGTAAAACTGTTCATTAAAGAACCAATCCGTCCATCAACTTCATCCCCTTACCTATTTATAGCTACCCCTATCCTAGCCCTTCTCTTAGCAATTACAATCTGACTGCCTCTCCCCCTACCATTTCCCCTCACTGACCTAAACCTAGGTATACTTTTCCTCCTGGCCCTCTCCAGCTTAGCAGTTTACTCAATTCTATGATCAGGGTGGGCCTCTAATTCAAAATATGCTCTGATTGGCGCCCTCCGAGCAGTCGCACAAACCATTTCCTATGAGGTTACCCTAGCCATTATTCTCCTATCTGTAATTATTCTAAGTGGTAATTATACCCTTAACACCCTTGCTATTACACAAGAACCTCTTTACCTCATTTTCTCCTCCTGACCTCTAGCAATAATATGATATATTTCCTCACTTGCTGAAACAAACCGCGCCCCATTTGACCTAACAGAAGGAGAATCTGAACTAGTCTCAGGGTTTAATGTAGAATATGCTGCAGGTCCATTTGCCTTATTCTTCCTAGCTGAATATGCTAATATTATACTAATAAATGCACTCACAACCATTCTATTCCTGAACCCCAGCTCACTCAATCTCCCTCAAGAATTCTTCCCTCTAACTCTAGCTACAAAAACCCTCCTCCTGTCCGCAGGCTTCTTATGAATCCGCGCCTCTTACCCTCGATTCCGCTATGATCAACTCATACATTTACTCTGAAAAAACTTCCTACCCCTAACACTAGCCTTATGCCTATGACATACTAGCCTCCCTATCTCATATGCAGGCCTACCTCCCTACCTAAGATAACCAAGGAAATGTGCCTGAATCCAAAAGGGTTACTATGATAAAGTAAACATAGAGGTATACCAACCCTCTCATTTCCTAAACTTAGAAAAGTAGGAATCGAACCTACACTAAAGGAATCAAAATCCTCTATACTCCCTCTATATTATTTTCTAGTAAGGTCAGCTAATTAAGCTATCGGGCCCATACCCCGAAAATGATGGTTTAACTCCTTCCCTTACTAATGAATCCTCAAGCTAAATTAATCTCTACAGCAAGCTTACTCTTGGGAACCTCCATCACAATTTCAAGCAACCACTGAATAACAGCATGAATTGGCTTAGAGATTAACACTTTAGCTATCCTTCCCTTAATCTCTAAAACCCACCATCCACGAGCCATTGAAGCTTCTACTAAATACTTTCTGACCCAAGCAACCGCATCCACACTACTCCTATTTGCTAGCATGATCAACGCATGATTTTCTGGTCAATGAGACATCACCCAACTAACCCACCCTATATCATGCATACTATCAACAGTTGCAATTTCAATCAAACTAGGCTTAGTCCCATTCCATTTCTGATTTCCAGAAGTCCTTCAAGGCTCAACCATAACAACATGCCTCCTACTAGCTACAATTATAAAATTTCCACCAATTACCCTATTCTACTTAACATCCCCATCACTTAACTCAACCCTCCTAACTTCAATAGCTATCGCCTCCGCAGCCCTAGGAGGCTGAATAGGGTTAAATCAAACTCAAACTCGCAAAGTCTTAGCCTTTTCATCCATCGCCCACCTTGGATGAATAACTATTATTCTCAACTATGACCCCAATCTAACTTTAATTACCTTTTATCTCTATACCATAACAACTTCCGCTATCTTCCTTATTCTCAACACAACCAATACCCTAAAATTATCCACTGTAATAACCACATGAACCAAAATTCCCCCATTAACTACAATTTTCATGCTCACTCTCCTCTCCCTCGCAGGCCTCCCTCCCCTAACAGGATTTCTACCCAAATGATTAATTATTCAAGAACTCACTAAGCAAGAACTAACTGCAACAGCCACAGCCATTTCTCTACTCTCTTTACTCGGACTTTTCTTCTACCTACGTCTAGCCTACTGTGCAACTATCACACTACCCCCAAACTTCACCAACTACATAAAACAATGACAGACTAACAAACCAACTAATCCCTTAACTACAATCTTTACTTCTCTGTCAATCATACTCCTACCATTATCCCCCATAGTACTTACTATTTCCTAGAAACTTAGGTTACTTAAACCGAAGGCCTTCAAAGCCTTAAACAAGGACCAGCTCTCCTTAGTTTCTGCTAAAATTCACAGGATATTAACCTGTATTTCCTGAATGCAACTCAAGCGCTTTAATTAAGCTAGAATCTCTTTCTAGACAGATGGGCCTCGATCCCATAAAACTTTAGTTAACAGCTAAATGCCCTATCCAACAGGCTTCTGCCTACTAGATCCTGGTGTATATTTGATACACATCAATGAGCTTGCAACTCAACATGAACTTCACTACAGAATCGATAAGAAGAGGAATCAAACCTCTGTAAAAAGGACTACAGCCTAACGCTTCAACACTCAGCCATCTTACCTATGACTTTTATCAACCGTTGACTATTCTCTACCAATCACAAAGACATCGGCACACTTTACCTTATTTTCGGTGCATGAGCTGGTATAATTGGTACAGCCCTAAGTCTCCTCATTCGAGCAGAACTAGGACAACCAGGAACCCTTTTAGGCGATGACCAAATCTATAATGTAATCGTCACCGCACATGCATTTGTTATAATTTTCTTTATAGTAATACCTATTATAATTGGAGGGTTTGGTAACTGACTAGTCCCATTAATAATTGGCGCCCCCGACATGGCATTCCCACGAATAAATAATATAAGCTTCTGACTTCTTCCCCCATCCTTCTTACTACTTTTAGCATCTTCCACAGTTGAAGCTGGGGCCGGGACAGGATGAACAGTATACCCACCCCTAGCTGGAAACCTAGCCCACGCTGGTGCATCAGTAGACCTCGCCATTTTCTCCCTTCACCTAGCAGGTGTCTCCTCTATCCTCGGAGCAATCAACTTTATTACTACAGCAATTAACATAAAACCACCTGCTCTTTCACAATACCAAACCCCCCTATTTGTTTGATCCGTCCTAATCACCGCAGTACTACTTCTCCTCTCCCTACCAGTTCTAGCTGCTGGCATTACAATACTTCTAACAGATCGAAACCTAAACACTACATTCTTCGACCCCGCAGGAGGTGGAGACCCAATTTTATATCAACACTTATTTTGATTTTTTGGACACCCAGAAGTCTACATCCTTATTCTGCCAGGATTCGGAATTATCTCCCACGTCGTAGCCTACTACGCTGGTAAAAAAGAACCCTTCGGCTACATAGGCATAGTCTGAGCCATATTATCTATTGGTTTCCTAGGCTTCATCGTATGAGCCCACCACATATTCACAGTTGGAATGGACGTAGATACCCGAGCATACTTTACATCTGCTACCATAATTATTGCAATTCCTACTGGCATTAAAGTTTTCAGTTGACTAGCCACCCTACATGGTGGGACAATTAAATGAGACCCACCCATACTATGAGCCCTAGGCTTCATTTTCCTCTTCACCATTGGTGGACTAACAGGTATCGTTCTTGCTAACTCCTCCCTAGATATTGCCTTACACGATACCTACTACGTAGTTGCACACTTCCACTACGTACTGTCTATGGGAGCAGTATTCGCCATCTTAGCTGGCTTCACACATTGATTCCCACTATTTACTGGTTACACCCTCCATCCTACGTGAGCTAAAGCCCACTTCGGGGTAATATTCTTTGGGGTTAACCTAACATTCTTCCCACAACATTTCCTAGGTTTAGCTGGTATACCACGTCGATACTCAGACTATCCAGATGCTTATACCTTATGGAATTCCCTATCCTCCATTGGCTCCCTTATCTCCATGATAGCCGTAATTATACTGATATTTATTATCTGAGAAGCCTTCGCATCCAAACGAAAAGTATTACAACCAGAACTTACTTCCACAAACATCGAATGAATTCACGGCTGCCCTCCCCCTTACCACACCTTCGAAGAACCAGCTTTTGTTCAAGTACAAGAAAGGAAGGAATCGAACCCTCATAAGCTGGTTTCAAGCCAACCGCATCTAACCACTCATGCTTCTTTCTTATGGGTTGTTAGTAAAATAATTACATAGTCTTGTCAAGACTAAATCACAGGTGAAAACCCAGTACATCCCACCTTCCACATTATGGCCAACCACTCTCAACTTGGTTTTCAAGACGCTTCATCCCCTATTATAGAAGAACTCATCGAATTTCATGATCATGCCCTAATAGTTGCTCTAGCCATCTGTAGCCTAGTTCTATACCTCCTAGCTCTTATACTCATAGAAAAACTATCCTCTAACACCGTCGACGCACAAGAAGTAGAACTTGTCTGAACAATTCTACCTGCCATCGTCCTAATTATACTAGCCCTCCCATCCCTTCAAATCCTCTACATAATAGACGAAATCGACGAACCCGACCTTACCCTTAAAGCCATTGGTCATCAATGATATTGATCCTATGAATACACAGACTTCAAAGATTTATCCTTTGACTCTTACATGTTACCAACCACAGACCTACCACTTGGTCACTTCCGCCTCCTAGAAGTTGATAACCGCATTGTTATCCCAATAGAATCCCCAATCCGAGTTATCGTCACAGCTGATGATGTCCTCCACTCATGAGCCGTGCCCAGCCTTGGTGTAAAAACCGATGCAATTCCAGGACGACTAAATCAAACTTCCTTCATCACAACCCGCCCTGGAATCTTCTACGGCCAATGCTCAGAAATCTGTGGAGCCAATCACAGCTTCATACCCATTGTAGTGGAATCAGCTCCTCTAACAGACTTCGAAAACTGATCTTCACTTCTAACATCCTAATCATTAAGAAGCTATGAACCAGCACTAGCCTTTTAAGCTAGAGAAAGAGGACTACCCATCCTCCTTAATGACATGCCTCAGCTAAACCCAGCGCCCTGACTCTTTATTATACTTACTTCATGACTCACTTTTTCCCTCATCCTTCAACCTAAACTTTTATTATTTACTCCAACCAACTCGCCATCCAACAAAACATTATCCACTATAAAAACTTACCCTTGAGACTGACCATGAACCTAAGCTTCTTCGACCAATTTATAAGCCCAACACTTCTAGGAATCCCCCTTATTCTGATCTCTCTATTGTTCCCAACTCTCTTGCTTCCCTCCCCTGGCAACCGATGAGTTACAAATCGTCTTTCAACGCTTCAACTCTGATTCTTCCACCTAATTACAAAACAACTGATAACCCCATTAAACAAAAAAGGCCACAAATGAGCCCTAATCTTATCATCACTCATAATCATACTATTAATAATCAACCTATTAGGCCTTTTACCCTACACATTCACACCTACTACTCAACTATCAATAAACCTAGCCCTTGCCTTCCCCCTATGACTTGCTACACTATTAACAGGCCTACGAAACCAACCCTCAGCTTCCCTAGGACACCTCTTGCCAGAAGGTACCCCAACACCCCTAATCCCTGCCCTTATCATAATCGAAACAACAAGCCTTCTCATTCGTCCACTTGCCTTAGGAGTCCGCCTTACAGCCAACCTCACAGCAGGACATCTACTTATCCAACTCATTTCTACAGCCACTGCTGTCCTCCTTCCCATTATACCTGCAGTATCCCTCTTAACCACAGCTATTCTCCTTCTCCTAACAATTTTAGAAGTAGCCGTAGCAATAATCCAAGCCTATGTCTTTGTACTACTACTAAGCCTTTACTTACAAGAAAACATTTAACCTTTAATGACACACCAAGCCCACTCCTTCCATATAGTAGACCCAAGCCCCTGACCCATTTTCGGAGCTGCGGCCGCTCTCCTTACTACCTCCGGATTGGCCATATGATTCCATCACAATTCCATGCAACTCTTACTCCTAGGCCTGCTTTCCATAATTTTAGTAATAATTCAATGATGGCGTGATATCGTACGAGAAAGCACATTCCAAGGTCACCATACTCTAACAGTCCAAAAAGGCTTACGCTACGGAATAATTCTATTCATTACCTCCGAAGCCTTCTTCTTTCTAGGATTCTTCTGAGCATTCTTTCACTCTAGCTTAGTCCCCACCCCAGAACTCGGAGGGCAATGACCCCCTATGGGAATCAAACCCCTCAATCCAATAGAAGTACCTCTACTAAACACTGCCATCCTTTTAGCTTCAGGAGTTACCGTTACATGAGCTCATCATAGCATTACAGAAGGTAACCGAAATCAAGCTACTCAGGCCCTACTCATAACTGTCCTGTTAGGATTCTACTTTACAGCACTTCAAGCAATAGAATATTATGAAGCGCCATTCTCAATTGCTGATGGAATCTATGGATCCACCTTCTTTGTAGCCACAGGATTCCATGGCCTTCACGTAATCATTGGGTCATCCTTTCTCTTAATTTGCCTTTTCCGTCTCATCAAATTCCATTTCACACCCAACCACCACTTTGGCTTTGAAGCAGCGGCTTGATACTGACATTTTGTTGATATTATCTGACTATTCCTCTATATAACAATCTACTGATGAGGATCCTGCCTTTCTAGTATATTAATTACAATTGACTTCCAATCTCTAAAATCTGGATCAAAACCAGAGAAAGGCAATTAACATAATCCTCTTTATATTTACAACCTCTCTATCACTATGTATTATCCTAACTTCATTAAACCTTTGACTGGCTCAAATAAATCCAGATTCAGAAAAACTATCCCCATATGAATGTGGCTTTGACCCACTGGGCTCAGCCCGTCTCCCTTTTTCAATCCGATTCTTTCTTGTCGCAATCTTATTTCTCTTGTTCGACCTAGAAATCGCCCTCTTACTACCCCTCCCATGAGCTACTCAACTTCTCTCCCCCCTCAATACTTTAACCTGAACCTTCGCCATTATTCTCCTCCTCGCATTCGGATTAATCTATGAATGGATACAAGGGGGCTTAGAATGAGCAGAATAACTACAGAAAGTTAGTCTAATTAAGACAGTTGATTTCGGCTCAACAAACCACAGTCCCACTCTGTGACTTTCTCAATGACCTTTCTACATTTAAGCTTCTACTCTGCCTTCGCCCTAAGCAGCCTAGGACTAGCCTTTCACCGAATACACCTAATTTCCGCCCTACTATGCTTAGAAAGTATAATACTATCCATATACATTGCCCTATCCATGTGGCCCATCCAAACCCAAACAACATCCCCCTCCCTAATACCCATTCTCATACTAGCATTTTCAGCCTGTGAAGCAGGCGCCGGCCTGGCAATTCTAGTAGCTTCCACCCGAACTCACGGGTCAGATCATTTGCATAATCTAAACCTTCTACAATGCTAAAAATTATTCTCCCCACGATCATACTACTCCCTATAACCCTCCTATCACCCCAAAAATTTCTTTGACTTAATGTCACTTCCCACAGCCTCTTAATCGCAACCGCCAGCTTACAGTGACTCTCTTCAACCTACCACCCTAACAAGAACCTATCCCCATGACTTGGTATCGACCAAATTTCATCCCCCTTATTAGTCCTATCTTGTTGACTTCTGCCCCTTATAATGTTAGCAAGCCAAAATCACCTCCAGCAAGAGCCCCTACACGAAAATATATATTTATCATAACCATAATCCTTGCTCAACCATTTATCATCCTGGCCTTCTCAGCCTTAGAACTGATATTGTTTTATATTGCATTCGAAGCAACCTTAATCCCTACTCTAATTCTAATTACACGATGGGGCAGCCAACCAGAACGTTTAAGTGCTGGGGTCTACCTCTTATTCTATACCCTAGTCAGTTCTCTTCCCCTATTAGTTGCGATCCTTTATCTTCACACTCAAACAGGGTCCATGCACATCATTATAATAAAACTTTCACATCCATCCCTTACAAACTCCTGAACAGGCCTCATATCAAGCCTAGCCCTACTACTCGCTTTCATAGTAAAAGCCCCCCTTTATGGATTACACCTATGACTCCCAAAAGCCCACGTAGAGGCACCAATCGCAGGGTCCATACTTCTAGCCGCACTCCTCCTCAAACTTGGAGGGTACGGCATTATACGTATCTCAATGGTCTTAAACTCCCTGCTCGACTACCTCTACTACCCATTCCTAACCTTAGCCCTATGAGGGGCATTAATAACAAGCTCCATCTGCCTACGCCAAATTGACCTTAAATCTCTAATCGCCTACTCCTCGGTAAGCCATATAGGCCTAGTCATTGCCGCAACAATAATCCAAACCCATTGATCTTTTTCAGGAGCGATAATCTTGATAATTTCACATGGACTCACCTCTTCCATACTATTTTGCCTAGCTAATACAAATTATGAACGCATACACAGCCGCACCCTCCTCTTAAACACGAGGCCTACAACCCCTCCTACCTCTCATAGGAATCTGATGACTTCTAGCTAACCTAACTAACATGGCTCTTCCTCCTACCACTAATCTAATAGCTGAACTAACTATCATAATTGCTCTCTTCAATTGATCTGCATTCACTATCATCCTAACCGAATCGCAACTCTACTGACTGCAGCCTACACCCTCTACATACTCCTTATAACCCAACGAGGACCAACCCCAACTTACATCACAACTACCCAAAATTCGAATACGCGAGAACATCTCCTTATAACACTCCACATTCTACCCTCCCTTCTCCTCATCCTAAAACCAGAACTAATCTCAGGAATCCCCATATGCAAGCATAGTTTTAAGCCAAACATTAGACTGTGATCCTAAAAATAGAAGTTAAACTCTTCTTGCCTGCCGAGGGGAGGTTTAACCAACAAGAACTGCTAACTCTTGCATCTGAGCCTAAGACCTCAGCCCCCTTACTTTTAAAGGATAATAGCAATCCACTGGTCTTAGGAGCCATTCATCTTGGTGCAAGTCCAAGTAAAAGTAATGGACTTTCCATTAATTCTCAACACCTCCATATTCCTAACCTTGGCCATTCTTTCTACTCCTATTCTTCTTCCCCTTCTATCCAAGAACTATCAAAACTCCCCAACCACCATTATATATACTGTCAAAACTTCCTTCATGACCAGTTTAATTCCCATAATCCTCTCTATCTATTCTAATATGGAAAACACTACCTTCTATTGAGAGTGAAAATTCATTACAAACTTCAAATCCCTTTTAACCTTAAAATAGACCAATACTCCTTAATATTCTTCCCATTGCTCTATTCGTAACATGATCTATTCTACAATTCGCAACATGGTACATAGCCTCAGAACCTCATGCCACAAAATTCTCTCTCTACCTCTTAATTTTCCTCATTGCTATGCTAATCTTAATTATCGCCAACAACATATTCCTCCTATTTATTGGCTGAGAAGGAGTTGGAATTATATCCTTCCTCCTAATCGGATGATGATACGGCCGAGCAGAAGCTAACACCGCCGCACTCCAAGCCGTACTTTATAATCGTATCGGAGATATCGGACTGATCCTCTGCATAGCATGATTAGCCTCTTCAATCAATACATGAGAAATTCAACAACCATCTTACCCAAACCAAATACCCTTACTTCCTCTTATAGGACTCATTTTAGCAGCCACAGGTAAATCCGCCCAATTCGGCTCCACCCGTGACTCCCAGCCGCTATAGAAGGACCAACTCCTGTATCCGCTCTACTCCATTCCAGTACAATAGTAGTTGCCGAATCTTTCTATTAATTCGCACTCACCACATATTATGTAGTAATCAAATCGCTCTAACTGCGTGCCTCTGTATAGGTGCCCTATCCACACTATTTGCCGCTACATGCGCTCTTACCCAAAACGACATCAAAAAAATTATTGCTTTCTCTACATCCAGCCAATTAGGCCTAATAATAGTTACTATTGGCTTAAACCTACCCCAACTAGCCTTTCTACATATTTCCACCCACGCATTCTTCAAAGCCATACTCTTCCTCTGCTCTGGATCTATCATCCATAGCCTCAACGGTGAACAAGACATCCGAAAAATAGGAGGTCTACAAAAATTACTCCCTACAA
>NW_026990682.1:0-66445 GCF_036250125.1 Pseudopipra pipra | reverse complement strand
TGATCGGGTGGCCGGCAATGCGGGGCGGGGCTGACCAAAGGGGGGACAGCGCCCTGTTTCCCGGGACAGAAAGCTTGTGAGGTTTGGCTTTCAGGTGCAGTGTGTGGCGCAGCCTGGGGTGTCCGTGAGCAGGCAGGGCTTTCTGTGCTGGCACCTTTTCCTGCGAGGAATCCTCATTTGGATCGGGTTTTGGGGGGGCTGCTAAAATGGCGGGGCGGGGCTGACCAAAGGGGGGACAGCAGCCCTGTTTCCCGGGACAGAAAGCTTGTGAGGTTTGGCTTTCAGGTGCAGTGTGTGGCGCAGCCTGGGCACTCTGTGGGCAGGCAGGGCTTCTGTGCTGGCACCTTTTCCCTGCGAGAAATCCTCATTTGGATGGGGTTTGGATCGGGTGGCCGGCAATGGCAGGGCGGGCTGACCAAAGGGGGGACAGCAGCCCTGTTTCCCGGGACAGAAAGCCTGTGAGGTTTGGCTTTCAGGTGCAGTGTGTGGCACAGCCTGGGGACTCTGTGGGCAGGCAGGGCTTTCTGTGCTGGCACCTTTTCCCTGCGAGGAATTCTCATTTGGATCGGGTTTGGATCGGGTGGCCCACAATGGCGGGGCGGGGGTGACCAAAGGGGGGACAGCAGCCCTGTTTCCCGGGACAGAAAGCTTGTGAGGTTTGGCTTTCAGGTGCAGTGTGTGGCGCAGCCTGGGCTGTCCGTGGCCAGGCAGGGCTTTCTGTGCTGGCACCTTTTCCCTGCGAGGAATCCTCATTTGGATCGGGTTTGGATCGGATGGCCGGCAATGGCAGGGTGGGGCTGACCAAAGGGGGGACAGCAGCCCTGTTTCCCGGGACAGAAAGCTTGTGAGGTTTGGCTTTCAGGTGCAGTGTGTGGCGCAGCCTGGGGTGTCCGTGGGCAGGCAGGGCTTTCTGTGCTGGCACCTTTTCCCGCGAGGAAATCCTCATTTGGATCGGGTTTGGATCGGATGGCCGGCAGTGTTGGGCGGGGGTGACCAAAGGGGGAACAGCAGCCCTGTTTCCCGGGACAGAAAGCTTGTGAAGTTTGGCTTTCAGGTGCAGTGTGTGGCGCAGCCTGGGGTGTCCGTGAGCAGGCAGGGCTTTCTGTGCTGGCACCGTTTCCCTGCGAGAATCCTCATTTGGATCGGGTTTTGGGGGGGCTGCTAAAATGGCGGGGCGGGGCTGATCAAAGGGGGGACAGCACCTCTGTTTCCCGGGACAGAAAGCTTGTGAGGTTTGGCTTTCAGGTGCAGTGTGTGGCACAGCCTGGGCACTCTCTGGCCAACCTGGACTTTCTGTGCTGGCACCTTTTCCCTGCGAGGAATCCTCATTTGCATCGGGTTTGGATCGGGTGGCCGGCAATGGCGGGCGGGGCTGACCAAAGGGGGACAGCAGCAGTCTTCTTTCCCGGTCCGAAAGCTTGTGAGGTTTGGCTTTCAGGTGCAGTGTGTGGCACAGCCTGGGGTGTCCGTGAGCAGGCAGGGCTTTCTGTGCTGGCACCTTTTCCCTGCGAGGAATCCTCATTTGGATCGGGTTTTGGGGGGGCTGCTAAAATGGCGGGGCGGGGCTGACCAAACGGGGGACAGGAGCCCTGTTTCCCGGGACAGAAAGCTTGTGAGGTTTGGCTTTCAGGTGCAGTGTGTGGCACAGCCTGGGGTGTCCGTGAGCAGGCAGGGCTTTCTGTGCTGGCACCTTTTCCCTGCGAGGAATCCTCATTTGGATCGGGTTTTGGGGGGGCTGCTAAAATGGCGGGGCGGGGCTGACCAAAGGGGGGGACAGCAGCCCTGTTTCCCGGGACAGAAAGCTTGTGAGTTTGGCTTTCAGGTGCAGTGTGTGGCGCTGCCTGGACACTCTGTGGGCAGGCAGGGCTTTCTGTGCTGGCACCTTTTCCCTGCGAGGAATCCTCATTTGGATCGGGTTTGGATCGGGTGGCCGGCAATGGCGGGGCGGGGCTGACCAAAGGGGGGACAGCAGCCCTGTTTCCCGGGACAGAAAGCTTGTGAGGTTTGGCTTTCAGGTGCAGTGTGTGGCGCAGCCTGGGGTGTCCGTGAGCAGGCAGGGCTTTCTGTGCTGGCACCTTTTCCCTGCGAGGAATCCTCATTTGGATCGGGTTTTGGGGGGCTGCTAAAATGGCGGGGCGGGGCTGACCAAAGGGGGGACAGCAGCCCTGTTTCCCGGGACAGAAGCTTGTGAGGTTTGGCTTTCAGGTGCAGTGTGTGGCGCAGCCTGGGCACTCTGTGGGCAGGCAGGGCTTTCTGTGCTGGCACCTTTTCCCTGCGAGAAATCCTCATTTGGATCGGGTTTGGATCGGGTGGCCGGCAATGGCAGGGCGGGGCTGACCAAAGGGGGGACAGCAGCCCTGTTTCCCGGGACAGAAAGCTTGTGAGGTTTGGCTTTCAGGTGCAGTGTGTGGCGCAGCCTGGGCACTCTGTGGGCAGGCAGGGCTTTCGGTGCTGGCACCTTTTCCCTGCGAGGAATCCTCATTTGGATCGGGTTTGGATCGGGTGGCCGGCAATGGCGGGGCGGGGCTGACCAAAGGGGGGACAGCAGCCCTGTTTCCCGGGACAGAAAGCCTGTGAGGTTTGGCTTTCAGGTGCAGTGTGTGGCACAGCCCTGGGGACTCTGTGGGCAGGCAGGGCTTTCTGTGCTGGCACCTTTTCCCTGCGAGGAATTCTCATTTGGATCGGGTTTGGATCGGGTGGCCCACAATGGCGGGGCGGGGGTGACCAAAGGGGGGACAGCAGCCCTGTTTCCCGGGACAGAAAGCTTGTGAGGTTTGGCTTTCAGGTGCAGTGTGTGGCGCAGCCTGGGCTGTCCGTGGCCAGGCAGGGCTTTCTGTGCTGGCACCTTTTCCCCGCGAGGAATCCTCATTTGGATCGGGTTTGGATCGGATGGCCGGCAGTGTTGGGCGGGGGTGACCAAAGGGGGAACAGCAGCCCTGTTTCCCGGGACAGAAAGCTTGTGAGGTTTGACTTTCAGGTGCAGTGTGTGGCGCAGCTGGTCACTCTGTGGTCAGGCAGGGCTTTCGGTGCTGGCACCTTTTCCCTGCGAGGAATCCTCATTTGGATCGGGTTTTTGGGGGGCTGCTAAAATGGCGGGGCGGGGCTGACCAAAGGGGGGACAGCAGCCCTGTTTCCCGGGACAGAAAGCTTGTGAGGTTTGGCTTTCAGGTGCAGTGTGTGGCACAGCCTGGGCACTCTGTGGGCAGGCAGGGCTTTCTGTGTTGGCACCTTTTCCCTGCGAGGAATCCTCCTTTGGATCGGGTTTGGATCGGGTGGCCGGCAGTGGTGGGCGGGGCTGACCAAGGTGGGGGACAGCAGCCCTGTTTCCCGGGACAGAAAGCTTGTGAGGTTTGGCTTTCAGGTCCAGTGTGTGCACAGCCTGGGGACTCTTTGGGCAGGCAGGGCTTTCTGTGCTGCACCTTTTCCCTGCGAGGAATCCTCATTTGCATCGGGTTTGGATCGGGTGGCCGGCAATGCGTGGCGGGGCTGACCAAGGGGGGGGACAGCAGCCCTGTTTCCCGGGACAGAAAGCTTGTGAGGTTTGGCTTTCAGGTGCAGTGTGTGGTGCAGCCTGGGCACTCTGTGGGCAGGCAGGGCTCTCTGTGCTGGCACCTTTTCCCTGCGAGGAATCCTCATTTGCATCGGGTTTTGGGGGGCTGCTATAATGGCGGGGTGGGGCTGACCAAAGGGGTTACAGCAGCCCTGTTTCCCGGGACAGAAACTTGTGAGGTTTGGCTTTCAGGTGCAGTGTGTGACTCAGCCTGGGCACTCTGTGGGCAGGCAGGGCTTTCTGTGCTGGCACCTTTTCCCTGCGAGGAATCCTCATTTGGATCTGGTTTCGATCGGGTGGCCAGCAGTGGTGGGCGGGGCTGACCAAAGGGGGGGCAGCAGCCCTGTTTCCCGGGACAGAAAGCTTGTGAGGTTTGGCTTTCAGGTGCCGTGTGTGGCGCAGCCTGGGGTGTCCGTGGGCAGGCAGGGCTTTCTGTGCTGGCACCTTTTTCCTGCGAGGAATCCTCATTTGGATCGGGTTTTGGGGGGGCTGCTAAAATGGCGGGGCGGTGCTGACCAAAGGGGGGACAGCAGCCCTGTTTCCCGGGACAGAAAGCTTGTGAGGTTTGGCTTTCAGGTGCATTGTGTGACACAGCCTGGGCTCTCTGTGGGCAGGCAGGGCTTTCTGTGCTGGCACCTTTTCCTGCGAGGAATTCTCATTTGGAACGGGTTTGGATCGGGTGGCCCACAATGGCGGGGCGGGGGTGACCAAAGGGGGGACAGCAGCCCTGTTTCCCGGGACAGAAAGCTTGTGAGGTTTGGCTTTCAGGTGCAGTGTGTGGCACAGCCTGGGCACTCTCTGGCCAACCTGGACTTTCTGTGCTGGCACCTTTTCCCTGCGAGGAATCCTCATTTGGATCGGGTTTGGATCGGATGGCCGGCAGTGTTGGGCGGGGGTGACCAAAGGGGGAACAGCAGCCCTGTTTCCGGGACAGAAAGCTTGTGAAGTTTGGCTTTCAGGTGCAGTGTGTGGCGCAGCCTGGGGTGTCCGTGAGCAGGCAGGGCTTTCTGTGCTGGCACCGTTCCCTGCGAGGAATCCTCATTTGGATCGGGTTTTGGGGGGGCTGCTAAAATGGCGGGGCGGGGCTGATCAAAGGGGGGACAGCACCTCTGTTTCCCGGGACAGAAAGCTTGTGAGGTTTGGCTTTCAGGTGCAGTGTGTGGCACAGCCTGGGCACTCTCTGGCCAACCTGGACTTTCTGTGCTGGCACCTTTTCCTGCGAGGAATCCTCATTTGCATCGGGTTTGGATCGGGTGGGCCGGCAATGGCGGGGCGGGGCTGACCAAAGGGGGGACAGCAGCAGTCTTCTTTTCCCGGTTCCGAAAGCTTGTGAGGTTTGGCTTTCAGGTGCAGTGTGTGGCACAGCCTGGGGTGTCCGTGAGCAGGCAGGGCTTTCTGTGCTGGCACCTTTTCCCTGCGAGGAATCCTCATTTGGATCGGGTTTTGGGGGGGCTGCTAAAATGGCGGGGCGGGGCTGACCAAACGGGGGACAGGAGCCCTGTTTCCGGGACAGAAAGCTTGTGAGGTTTGGCTTTCAGGTGCAGTGTGTGGCACAGCCTGGGGTGTCCGTGAGCAGGCAGGGCTTTCTGTGCTGGCACCTTTTCCTGCGAGGAATCCTCATTTGGATCGGGTTTTGGGGGGGCTGCTAAAATGGCGGGGCGGGGCTGACCAAAGGGGGGGACAGCAGCCCTGTTTCCCGGGACAGAAAGCTTGTGAGGTTTGGCTTTCAGGTGCAGTGTGTGGCGCTGCCTGGACACTCTGTGGGCAGGCAGGGCTTTCTGTGCTGGCACCTTTTCCCTGCGAGGAATCCTCATTTGGATCGGGTTTGGATCGGGTGGCCGGCAATGGCGGGGCGGGGCTGACCAAAGGGGGGACAGCAGCCCTGTTTCCGGACAGAAAGCTTGTGAGGTTTGGCTTTCAGGTGCAGTGTGTGGCGCAGCCTGGGGTGTCCGTGAGCAGGCAGGGCTTTCTGTGCTGGCACCTTTTCCCTGCGAGGAATCCTCATTTGGATCGGGTTTTGGGGGGGCTGCTAAAATGGCGGGGCGGGGCTGACCAAAGGGGGACAGCAGCCCTGTTTCCCGGGACAGAAAGCTTGTGAGGTTTGGCTTTCAGGTGCAGTGTGTGGCGCAGCCTGGGCACTCTGTGGGCAGGCAGGGCTTTCTGTGCTGGCACCTTTTCCCTGCGAGAAATCCTCATTTGGATCGGGTTTGGATCGGGTGCCGGCAATGGCAGGGCGGGGCTGACCAAAGGGGGGACAGCAGCCCTGTTTCCCGGGACAGAAAGCTTGTGAGGTTTGCTTTCAGGTGCAGTGTGTGGCGCAGCCTGGGCACTCTGTGGGCAGGCAGGGCTTTCGGTGCTGGCACCTTTTCCCTGCGAGGAATCCTCATTTGGATCGGGTTTGGATCGGGTGGCCGGCAATGGCGGGGCGGGGCTGACCAAAGGGGGGACAGCAGCCCTGTTTCCGGGACAGAAAGCCTGTGAGGTTTGGCTTTCAGGTGCAGTGTGTGGCACAGCCTGGGGACTCTGTGGGCAGCAGGGCTTTCTGTGCTGGCACCTTTTCCCTGCGAGGAATTCTCATTTGGATCGGGTTTGGATCGGGTGGCCCACAATGGCGGGGCGGGGTGACCAAAGGGGGGACAGCAGCCCTGTTTCCCGGGACAGAAAGCTTGTGAGGTTTGGCTTTCAGGTGCAGTGTGTGGCGCAGCCTGGGCTGTCCGTGGCCAGGCAGGGCTTTCTGTGCTGGCACCTTTTCCCCGCGAGGATCCTCATTTGGATCGGGTTTGGATCGGATGGCCGGCAGTGTTGGGCGGGGGTGACCAAAGGGGGAACAGCAGCCCTGTTTCCCGGGACAGAAAGCTTGTGAGGTTTGACTTTCAGGTGCAGTGTGTGGCGCAGCCTGGTCACTCTGTGGGCAGGCAGGGCTTTCGGTGCTGGCACCTTTCCCTGCGAGGAATCCTCATTTGGATCGGGTTTTTGGGGGGCTGCTAAAATGGCGGGGCGGGGCTGACCAAAGGGGGGACAGCAGCCCTGTTTCCCGGGACAGAAAGCTTGTGAGGTTTGGCTTTCAGGTGCAGTGTGTGGCACAGCCTGGGCACTCTGTGGGCAGGCAGGGCTTTCTGTGTTGGCACCTTTTCCCTGCGAGGAATCCTCCTTTGGATCGGGTTTGGATCGGGTGGCCGGCAGTGGTGGGCGGGGCTGACCAAGGTGGGGGACAGCAGCCCTGTTTCCCGGGACAGAAGCTTGTGAGGTTTGGCTTTCAGGTCCAGTGTGTGGCACAGCCTGGGGACTCTTTGGGCAGGCAGGGCTTTCTGTGCTGGCACCTTTTCCCTGCGAGGAATCCTCATTTGCATCGGGTTTGGATCGGGTGGCCGGCAATGGCGTGGCGGGGCTGACCAAGGGGGGGGACAGCAGCCCTGTTTCCCGGGACAGAAAGCTTGTGAGGTTTGGCTTTCAGGTGCAGTGTGTGGTGCAGCCTGGGCACTCTGTGGGCAGGCAGGGCTCTCTGTGCTGGCACCTTTTCCCTGCGAGGAATCCTCATTTGCATCGGGTTTTGGGGGGGCTGCTATAATGGCGGGTGGGGCTGACCAAAGGGGTTACAGCAGCCCTGTTTCCCGGGACAGAAAACTTGTGAGGTTTGGCTTTCAGGTGCAGTGTGTGACTCAGCCTGGGCACTCTGTGGGCAGGCAGGGCTTTCTGTGCTGGCACCTTTTCCCTGCGAGGAATCCTCATTTGGATCTGGTTTCGATCGGGTGGCCAGCAGTGGTGGGCGGGGCTGACCAAAGGGGGGCAGCAGCCCTGTTTCCCGGGACAGAAAGCTTGTGAGGTTTGGCTTTCAGGTGCCGTGTGTGGCGCAGCCTGGGGTGTCCGTGGGCAGGCAGGGCTTTCTGTGCTGGCACCTTTTTCCTGCGAGGAATCCTCATTTGATCGGGTTTTGGGGGGGCTGCTAAAATGGCGGGGCGGTGCTGACCAAAGGGGGGACAGCAGCCCTGTTTCCCGGGACAGAAAGCTTGTGAGGTTTGGCTTTCAGGTGCATTGTGTGACACAGCCTGGGCTCTCTGTGGGCAGGCAGGGCTTTCTGTGCTGGCACCTTTTCCCTGCGAGGTATTCTCATTTGGAACGGGTTTGGATCGGGTGGCCCACAATGGCGGGGCGGGGGTGACCAAAGGGGGGACAGCAAGCCCTGTTTCCCGGGACAGAAAGCTTGTGAGGTTTGGCTTTCAGGTGCAGTGTGTGGCACAGCCTGGGCACTCTGTGGGCAGGCAGGGCTTTCTGTGCTGGCACCTTTTCCCTGCGAGGAATCCTCATTTGGATCGGTTTGGATCGGGTGGCCGGCAATGGCGGGGCGGGGCTGACCAGAGGGGGACAGCAGCCCTGTTCCCGGGACAGAAAACTTGTGAGGTTTGGCTTTCAGGTACATTGTGTGGCACAGCCTGGGCACTCTGTGGGCAGGCAGGGCTTTCTGTGCTGGCACTCTTTTCCCTGCGAGGGAATCCTCATTTGGATCGGGTTTGGATCGGGTGGCCCACAATGGCGGGCGGGGGTGACCAAAGGGGGGACAGCAGCCCTGTTTCCCGGGACAGAAAGCTTGTGAGGTTTGGCTTTCAGGTGCAGTGTGTGGCGCAGCCTGGGCACACTGTGGGCAGGCAGGGCTTTCTGTGCTGGCACCTTTTCCCTGCGAGGAATCCTCCTTTGGATCGGGTTTTGGGGGGGCTGCTCAAATGGCGGGGCGGAGCTGACCAAAGGGGGGACAGCAGCCCTGTTTCCCGGGACAGAAAGCTTGTGAGGTTTGGCTTTCAGGTGCAGTGTGTGGCGCAGCCTGGGCACATTGTGGGCAGGCAGGGCTTCCTGTGCTGGCACCTTTTCCTGCGAGGAATCTCATTTGGATCGGGTTTGGATCGGGTGGCCGTCAATGTGCGGGGCGGGGCTGACCAAAGGGGGGACAGCAGCCCTGTTTCCCGGGGACAGAAAGCTTGTGAGGTTTGGCTTTCAGGTGCAGTGTGTGGCGCAGCCTGGGGTGTCCGTGGGCAGGTAGGGCTTTCTGTGCTGGCACCTTTTCCCTGCGAGGAATCCTCATTTGGATCGGGTTTGGATCGGGTGGCCGGCAGTGGTGGGCGGGGCTGACCAAAGGGGGGACAGCAGCCCTGTTTCCCGGGACAGAAAGCTTGTGAGGTTTGGCTTTCAGGTGCAGTGTGTGGTGCAGCCTGGGGTGTCCGTGGGCAGGCAGGGCTTTCTGTGCTGGCACCTTTTCCCTGCGAGGAATCCTCATTTGGATCGGGTTTGGATCGGGTGGCCGGCAATGGCGGGGCGGGGCTTGACCAAAGGGTGGACAGCAGCCCTGTTTCCCGGGACAGAAAGCTTGTGAGGTTTGGCTTTTGTTCTGCAGTGTGTGGCACAGGTCTGGGCACTCTGTGGGCAGGCAGGGCATTCGGTGCTGGCACCTTTTCCCTTCGAGGAATCCTCATTTGGATCGGGTTTGGATCGGGTGGCCGGCAGTGGTGGGCGGGGCTGACCAAAGGGGGGACAGCAGCCCTGTTTCCCGGGACAGAAAGCTTGTGAGGTTTGGCTTCCAGGTGCAGTGTGTGGCGCAGCCTGGGGTGTCCGTGGACAGGCAGGGCATTATGTGCTGGCACCTTTTCCTGCGAGGAATCCTCATTTGGATCGGGTTTGGATCGGGTGGCCGGCAATGGCGGGGCGGGGCTGACCAAATGGTGGACAGCAGCCCTGTTTCCCGGGACAGAAAGCTTGTGAGGTTTGGCTTTCAGGTGCAGTGTGTTGCACAGCCTGGGCACTCTGTGGGCAGGCAGGGCTTTCGGTGCTGGGCACCTTTCCCTGCGAGGAATCCTCATTTGGATCGGGTTTGGACCGGATGGCCGGCAGTGGTGGGCGGGGCTGACCAAAGCGGGGGACAGCAGCCCTGTTTCCCGGGACAGAAAGCTTGTGAGGTTTGGCTTCCAGGTGCAGTGTGTGGCGCAGCCTGGTCTGTCCGTGGCCAGGCAGGGCTTTCTGTGCTGGCACCTTTTCCCCGCGAGAATCCTCATTTGATCGGGTTGGATCGGATGGCCGGCAGTGTTGGGCGGGGGTGACCAAAGGGGAACAGCAGCCTGTTTCCCGGGACAGAAAGCTTGTGAGGTTTGACTTTCAGGTGCAGTGTGTGGCGCAGCCTGGTCACTCTGTGGGCAGCAGGGCTTTCGGTGCTGGCACCTTTTCCTGCGAGGAATCCTCATTTGGATCGGGTTTTTGGGGGGCTGCTAAATGGCGGGGCGGGGCTGACCAAAGGGGGGACAGCACCCTGTTTCCCGGGACAGAAAGCTTGTGAGGTTTGGCTTCAGGTGCAGTGTGTGGCACAGCCTGGGCACTCTGTGGGCAGGCAGGGCTTTCTGTGTTGGCACCTTTCCCTGCGAGGAATCCTCCTTTGGATCGGGTTTGGATCGGGTGGCCGGCAGTGGTGGCGGGGCTGACCAGGTGGGGGACAGCAGCCCTGTTTCCCGGGACAGAAAGCTTGTGAGGTTTGGCTTTCAGGTCCAGTGTGTGGCACAGCCTGGGGACTCTTTGGGCAGCAGGGCTTTCTGTGCTGCACCTTTTCCCTGCGAGGAATCCTCATTTGCATCGGGTTTGGATCGGGTGGCCGGCAATGGCGTGGCGGGGCTGTACCAAGGGGGGGGACAGCAGCCCTGTTTCCCGGGACAGAAAGCTTGTGAGGTTTGGCTTTCAGGTGCAGTGTGTGGTGCAGCCTGGGCACTCTGTGGGCAGGCAGGGCTCTCTGTGCTGCACCTTTTCCCTGCGAGGAATCCTCATTTGCATCGGGTTTTTGGGGGGCTGCTATAATGGCGGGGTGGGGCTGACCAAAGGGGTTACAGCAGCCCTGTTTCCGGGACAGAAAACTTGTGAGGTTTGGCTTTCAGGTGCAGTGTGTGACTCAGCCTGGGCACTCTGTGGGCAGGCAGGGCTTTCTGTGCTGGCACCTTTTCCCTGCGAGGAATCCTCATTTGGATCTGGTTTCGATCGGGTGGCCAGCAGTGGTGGGCGGGGCTGACCAAAGGGGGGCAGCAGCCCTGTTTCCCGGGACAGAAAGCTTGTGAGGTTTGGCTTTCAGGTGCCGTGTGTGGCGCAGCCTGGGGTGTCCGTGGGCAGGCAGGGCTTTCTGTGCTGGCACCTTTTTCCTGCGAGAATCCTCATTTGGATCGGGTTTTGGGGGGGCTGCTAAAATGGCGGGGCGGTGCTGACCAAAGGGGGGGACAGCAGCCCTGTTTCCCGGGACAGAAAGCTTGTGAGGTTTGGCTTTCAGGTGCATTGTGTGACACAGCCTGGGCTCTCTGTGGGCAGGCAGGGCTTTCTGTGCTGGCACCTTTTCCCTGCGAGGAATTCTCATTTGGAACGGGTTTGGATCGGGTGGCCCACAATGGCGGGGCGGGGGGTGACCAAAGGGGGGACAGCAGCCCTGTTTCCCGGGACAGAAAGCTTGTGAGGTTTGGCTTTCAGGTGCAGTGTGTGGCACAGCCTGGGCACTCTGTGGGCAGGCAGGGCTTTCTGTGCTGGCACCTTTTCCCTGCGAGGAATCCTCATTTGGATCGGGTTTGGATCGGGTGGCCGGCAATGGCGGGGCGGGGCTGACCAGAGGGGGGACAGCAGCCCTGTTTCCCGGGACAGAAAACTTGTGAGGTTTGGCTTTCAGGTACATTGTGTGGCACAGCCTGGGCACTCTGTGGGCAGGCAGGGCTTTCTGTGCTGGCACCTTTTCCCTGCGAGGAATCCTCATTTGGATCGGGTTTGGATCGGGTGGCCCACAATGGCGGGGCGGGGGTGACCAAAGGGGGGACAGCAGCCCTGTTTCCCGGGACAGAAAGCTTGTGAGGTTTGGCTTTCAGGTGCAGTGTGTGGCGCAGCCTGGGCACACTGTGGGCAGGCAGGGCTTTCTGTGCTGGCACCTTTTCCCTGCGAGGAATCCTCCTTTGGATCGGGTTTTGGGGGGGCTGCTCAAATGGCGGGGCGGAGCTGACCAAAGGGGGGACAGCAGCCCTGTTTCCCGGGACAGAAAGCTTGTGAGGTTTGGCTTTCAGGTGCAGTGTGTGGCGCAGCCTGGGCACATTGTGGGCAGGCAGGGCTTCCTGTGCTGGCACCTTTTCCCTGCGAGGAATCCTCATTTGGATCGGGTTTGGATCGGGTGGCCGTCAATGGCGGGGCGGGGCTGACCAAAGGGGGGACAGCAGCCCTGTTTCCCGGGACAGAAAGCTTGTGAGGTTTGGCTTTCAGGTGCAGTGTGTGGCGCAGCCTGGGGTGTCCGTGGGCAGGTAGGGCTTTCTGTGCTGGCACCTTTTCCCTGCGAGGAATCCTCATTTGGATCGGGTTTGGATCGGGTGGCCGGCAGTGGTGGGCGGGGCTGACCAAAGGGGGGACAGCAGCCCTGTTTCCCGGGACAGAAAGCTTGTGAGGTTTGGCTTCCAGGTGCAGTGTGTGGCGCAGCCTGGGGTGTCCGTGGACAGGCAGGGCATTATGTGCTGGCACCTTTTCCCTGCGAGGAATCCTCATTTGGATCGGGTTTGGATCGGGTGGCCGGCAATGGCGGGGCGGGGCTGACCAAATGGTGGACAGCAGCCCTGTTTCCCGGGACAGAAAGCTTGTGAGGTTTGGCTTTCAGGTGCAGTGTGTTGCACAGCCTGGGCACTCTGTGGGCAGGCAGGGCTTTCGGTGCTGGCACCTTTTCCCTGCGAGGAATCCTCATTTGGATCGGGTTTGGACCGGATGGCCGGCAGTGGTGGGCGGGGCTGACCAAAGCGGGGGACAGCAGCCCTGTTTCCCGGGACAGAAAGCTTGTGAGGTTTGGCTTTCAGGTGCAGTGTGTGGCACATCCTGGGCACTCTGTGGGCAGGCAGGGCTTTCTGTGCTGGCACCTTTTCCCTGCGAGGAATCCTCATTTGGGTGGGGTTTGGATCGGGTGCACGGCAATGGCGGGGCGGGGCTGACCAAAGGGGGGACAGCAGCCTTGTTTCCCGGGACAGAAAGCTTGTGAGGTTTGGCTTTCAGGTGCAGTGTGTGCCGCAGCCTGGGCACTCTGTGGGCAGGCAGGGCTTTCTGTGCTGGCACCTTTTCCCTGCGAGGAATCCTCCTTTGGATCGGGTTTTGGGGGGGCTGCCAAAATGGCGGGGCGGGGGGTGACCAAAGGGGGGACAGCAGCCCTGTTTCCCGGGACAGAAAGCTTGTGAGGTTTGGCTTTCAGGTGCAGTGTGTGGCGCAGTCTGGGGTGTCCGTGGGCAGGCAGGGCTTTCTGTGCTGGCACCTTTTCCCTGCGAGGAATCCTCATTTGGATCGGGTTTTGGGGGGGCTGCAAAAATGGCGGGGCGGGGCTGACCAATGGGGGGACAGCAGCCCTGTTTCCCGGGACAGAAAGCTTGTGAGGTTTGGCTTTCAGGTGCAGTGTGTGGCTCAGCCTGGGCACATTGTGGGCAGGCAGGGCTTCCTGTGCTGGCACCTTTTCCCTGCGATGAATCCTCATTTGGATCGGGTTTGGATCGGGTGACCGTCAATGGCGGGGCGGGGCTGACCAAAGGGGGGACAGCAGCCCTGTTTCCCGGGACAGAAAGCTTGTGAGGTTTGGCTTTCAGGTGCAGTGTGTGGCGCAGACTGGGCACTCCGTGGGCAGGCAGGGCTTTCTGTGCTGGCACCTTTTCCCTGCGAGGAATTCTCATTTGGATCGGGTTTTGGGGGGGCTGCTAAAATGGCGGGGCAGGGCTGACCAAGGGGGGGACAGCAGCCCTGTTTCCCGGGACAGAAAGCTTGTGAGGTTTGGCTTTCAGGTGCAGTGTGTGGCATAGCCTGGGCACTCTGTTGGCAGGCAGGGCTTTCTGTGCTGGCACCTTTTCCCTGCGAGGAATCCTCATTTGGATCGGGTTTGGATCGGATGGCCGGCAGTGGTGGGCGGGGCTGACCAAAGCGGGGGACAGCAGCCCTGTTTCCCGGGACAGAAAGCTTGTGAGGTTTGGCTTTCAGGTGCAGTGTGTGGCACATCCTGGGCACTCTGTGGGCAGGCAGGGTTTTCTGTGCTGGCACCTTTTCCCTGCGAGGAATCCTCATTTGGATCGGGTTTGGATCGGGTGGCCCACAATGGCGGGCCGGGGTGACCAAAGGGGGGACAGCAGCCCTGTTTCCCGGGACAGAAAGCTTGTGAGGTTTGGCTTTCAGGTGCAGTGTGTGGCACAGCCTGGGCACTCTGTGGGCAGGCAGGGCTTTCTGTGCTGGCATTTTTCCCTGCGAGAAATCCTCATTTGGATCGGGTTTGGATCGGGTGGCCGGCAGTGGTGGGCGGGGCTGACCAAGGTAGGGGGCAGCAGCCCTGTTTCCCGGGACAGAAAGCTTGTGAGGTTTGGCTTTCAGGTGCAGTGTGTGGCACAGCCTGGGCACTCTGTGGGCAGGCAGGGCTTTCTGTGCTGGCACTTTTTTCCCTGCGAGGAATCCTCCTTTGGATCGGGTTTGGATCGGGTGGCCGGCAGTGGTGGGCGGGGCTGACCAAGGGGGGGGGACAGCAGCCCTGTTTCCCGGGACAGAAAGCCTGTGAGGTTTGGCTTTCAGGTGCAGTGTGTGGCGCAGCCTGGGGTGTCCGTGAACAGGCAGGGCTTTCTGTGCTGGCACCTTTTCCCTGCGAGGAATTCTCATTTGGATCGGGTTTTGGGGGGGCTGCTAAAATGGCGGGGCAGGGCTGAGCAAAGGGGGGACAGCAGCTTGTTTCCCGGGACAGAAAGCTTGTGAGGTTTGGCTTTCAGGTTTAGTGTGTGGCATAGCCTGGGCACTCTGTGGGCAGGCAGGGCTTTCTGTGCTGGCACCTTTTCCCTGCGAGGAATCCTCATTTGGATCGGGTGGCCGTCAATGGCGGGGCGGGGCTGACCAAAGGGGGGACAGCAGCCCTGTTTCCCGGGACAGAAAGCTTGTGAGGTTTGGCTTTCAGGTGCAGTGTGTGGCGCAGCCTGGGCACACTGTGGGCAGGCAGGGCTTTCTGTGCTGGCACCTCTTTCCTGCGAGGAATCCTCACTTGGATCGGGTTTTGGGGGGGCTGCTAAAATGGCGAGGCGGGGCTGACCAAAGGGGGGACAGCAGCCCTGTTTCCCGAGACAGAAAGCTTGTGAGGTTTGGCTTTCAGGTGCAGTGTGTGGCGCAGCCTGGGGTGTCCGTGAACAGGCAGGGCTTTCTGTGCTGGCACCTTTTCCCTGCGAGGAATCCTCATTTGGATCGGGTTTGGATCGGGTGGCCGGCAGTGGTGGGCGGGGCTGACCAAGGTAGGGGACAGCAGCCCTGTTTCCCGGGACAGAAAGCTTGTGAGGTTTGGCTTTCAGGTGCATTGTGTGGCACAGCCTGGGCACTCTGTGGGCAGGCAGGGCTTTCTGTGCTGGCACCTTTTCCCTGCGAGGAATTCTCATTTGGAACGGGTTTGGATGGGGTGGCCCACAATGGCGGGGCGGGGCTGACCAAAGGGGGGACAGCAGCCCTGTTTCCCGGGACAGAAAGCTTGTGAGGTTTGGCTTTCCGGTGCAGTGTGTGGCGCAGCCTGGGGTGTCCGTGGGCAGGCAGGGCTTTCTGTGCTGGCACCTTTTCCCTGCGAGGAATCCTCATTTGGATCGGGTTTGGATCGGATGGCCGGCAGTGGTGGGCGGGGCTGACCAAAGGGGGGACAGCAGCCCTGTTTCCCGGGACAGAAAGCTTGTGAGGTTTGGCTTTCAGGTGCAGTGTGTGGCGCAGACTGGGCACTCCGTGGGCAGGCAGGGCTTTCTGTGCTGGCACCTTTTCCCTGCGAGGAATTCTCATTTGGATCGGGTTTTGGGGGGGCTGCTAAAATGGCGGGGCGGGGCTGACCAAAGGGGGGACAGCAGCCCTGTTTCCCGGGACAGAAAGCTTGTGAGGTTTGGCTTTCAGGTGCAGTGTGTGGCGTAGCCTGGGCACTCTGTGAGCAGCCAGGGCTTTCTGTGCTGGCACCTTTTCCCTGCGAGGAATCCTCATTTGGATCGGGTTTGGATCGGGTGGCCGTCAATGGCGGGGCGGGGCTGACCAAAGGGGGGACAGCAGCCCTGTTTCCCGGGACAGAAAGCTTGTGAGGTTTGGCTTTCAGGTGCAGTGTGTGGCGCAGCCTGGGGTGTCCGTGGGCAGGCAGGGCCTTCTGTGCTGGAACCTCTTTCCTGCGAGGAATCCTCATTTGGATCGGGTTTTGGGGGGGCTGCTAAAATGGCGGGGCGGGGGTGACCGAAGTGTGGACAGCAGCCCTGTTTCCCGGGACAGAAAGCTTGTGAGGTTTGGCTTTCAGGTGCAGTGTGTGGTACAGCCTGGGCACTCTGTGGGCAGGCAGTGCTTTCTGTGCTGGCACCTTTTCCCTGCGAGGAATCCTCATTTGGATCGGGTTTGGATCGGGTGGCCGTCAATGCCGGGGCGGGGGTGACCAAAGGGGGGACAGCAGCCCTGTTTCCCGGGACAGAAAGCTTGTGAGGTTTGGCTTTCAGGTGCAGTGTGTGGCGCAGCCTGGGGTGTCCGTGGGCAGGCAGGGCTTTTTGTGCTGGCACCTTTTCCCTGCGAGGAATCCTCATTTGGATCGGGTTTGGATCGGGTGGCCGGCAATGGCGGGGCGAGGCTGACCAAGGGGGGGGACAGCAGCCCTGTTTCCCGGGACAGAAAGCCTGTGAGGTTTGGCTTTCAGGTGCAGTGTGTGGCACAGCCTGGGCACTCTGTGGGCAGGCAGGGCTTTCTGTGCTGGCACTTTTTTCCCTGCGAGGAATCCTCCTTTGGATCGGGTTTGGATCGGGTGGCCGGCAGTGGTGGGCGGGGCTGACCATGGGGGGGGCCAGCAGCCCTGTTTCCCGGGACAGAAAGCCTGTGAGGTTTGGCTTTCAGGTGCAGTGTGTGGCGCAGCCTGGGGTGTCCGTGGGCAGGCAGGGCATTCTGTGCTGGCACCTTTTCTCTGCGAGGAATCCTCATTTGGATCGGGTTTTGGGGGGGCTGCTAAAATGGCGGGGCGGGGCTGACCAAAGGGGGGACAGCAGCCCTGTTTCCCGGGACAGAAAGCTTGTGAGGTTTGGCTTTCAGGTGCAGTGTGTGGCGCAGACTGGGCACTCCGTGGGCAGGCAGGGCTTTCTGTGCTGGCACCTTTTCCCTGCGAGGAATTCTCATTTGGATCGGGTTTTGGGGGGGCTGCTAAAATGGCGGGGCAGGGCTGACCAAAGGGGGGACAGCAGCCCTGTTTCCCGGGACAGAAAGCTTGTGAGGTTTGGCTTTCAGGTGCAGTGTGTGGCACAGCCTGGGGACTCTGTGGGCAGGCAGGGCTTTCTGTGCTGGCACCTTTTCCCTGCGAGGAATCCTCATTTGGATCGGGTTTGGATCGGGTGGCCGTCAATGCCGGGGCGGGGCTGACCAAAGGGGGGACAGCAGCCCTGTTTCCCGGGACAGAAAGCTTGTGAGGTTTGGCTTTCAGGTGCAGTGTGTGGCGCAGCCTGGGGTGTCCGTGGGCAGGCAGGGCTTTCTGTGCTGGCACCTCTTTCCTGCGAGGAATCCTCACTTGGATCGGGTTTTGGGGGGGCTGCTAAAATGGCGGGGCGGGGCTGACCAAAGGGGGGACAGCAGCCCTATTTCCCGGGACAGAAAGCTTGTGAGGTTTGGCTTTCAGGTGCAGTGTGTGTCGCAGCCTGGGCACACTGTGGGCAGGCAGGGCTTTCTGTGCTGGCACCTTTTCCCTGCGAGGAATCCTCATTTGCATCGGGTTTGGATCGGGTGGCCGGCAATGGCGGGGCGGGGCTGACCAAAGGGGGGACAGCAGCCCTGTTTCCCGGGACAGAAAGCTTGTGAGGTTTGGCTTTCAGGTGCAGTGTGTGGCACAGCCTGGGCACTCTGTGGGCAGGCAGGCTTTCGGTGCTGGCACCTTTTCCCTGCGAGGAATCCTCATTTGGATCGGGTTTGGATCGGGTGGCCGGCAGTGGTGGGCGGGGCTGACCAAGGTAGGGGGCAGCAGCCCTGTTTCCCGGGACAGAAAGCTTGTGAGGTTTGGCTTTCAGGTGCAGTGTGTGGCGCAGCCTGGGGTGTCCGTGAACAGGCAGGGCTTTCTGTGCTGGCACCTTTTCCCTGCGAGGAATCCTCATTTGGATCGGGTTTTGGGGGGGCTGCTAAAATGGCGGGGCGGGGGTGACCTAAGGGGGGACAGCAGCCCTGTTTCCCGGGACAGAAAGCTTGTGAGGTTTGGCTTTCAGGTGCAGTGTGTGGCACAGCCTGGTCACTCTGTGGGCAGGCAGGGCTTTCTGTGCTGGCACCTTTTCCCTGCGAGGAATCCTCATTTGGATCGGGTTTGGATCGGGTGGCCGGCAATGGCGGGGCGGGGCTGACCAAAGGGGGGACAGCAGCCCTGTTTCCCGGGACAGAAAGCTTGTGCGGTTTGGCTTTCAGGTGCATTGTGTGGAACAGCCTGGGCACTCTGTGGGCAGGCAGGGCTTTCTGTGCTGGCACCTTTTCCCTGCGAGGAATTCTCATTTGGAACGGGTTTGGATCGGGTGGCCCACAATGGCGGGGCGGGGGTGACCAAAGGGGAGACAGCAGCCCTGTTTCCGGACAGAAAGCTTGTGAGGTTTGGCTTTCAGGTGCAGTGTGTGGCACAGCCTGGGCACTCTGTGGGCAGGCAGGGCTTTCTGTGCTGGCACCTTTTCCCTGCGAGGAATCTCATTTGGATCGGGTTTGGATCGGGTGGCCGACAATGGCGGGGCGGGGGTGACCAAAGGGGGGACAGCAGCCCTGTTTCCCGGGACAGAAAGCTTGTGAGGTTTGGCTTTCAGGTGCAGTGTGTGGCGCAGACTGGGCACTCCGTGGGCAGGCAGGGCTTTCTGTGCTGGCACCTTTTCCCTGCGATGAATTCTCATTTGGATCGGGTTTTGGGGGGGCTGTTAAAATGGCGGGGCAGGGCTGACCAAAGGGGGGACAGCAGCCCTGTTTCCCGGGACAGAAAGCTTGTGAGGTTTGGCTTTCAGGTGCAGTGTGTGGCGCAGCCTGGGGTGTCCGTGGGCAGGCAGGGCTTTCTGTGCTGGCACCTTTTCCCTGCGAGGAATCCTCATTTGGATCGGGTTTGGATCGGGTGGCCGGCAAAGGCGGGGCGGGGCTGACCAAAGGGGGGACAGCAGCGCTGTTTCCCGGGACAGAAAGCTTGTGAGGTTTGGCTTTCAGGTGCAGTGTGTGGCGCAGCCTGGGGTATCCGTGGCCAGGCAGGGCTTTCTGTGCTGGCACCTTTTCCCTGCGAGGAATCCTCATTTGGATCGGGTTTGGATCGGGTGGCCGGCAATGGCGGGGCGGAGGTGACCAAAGGGGGGACAGCAGCCCTGTTTCCCGGGACAGAAAGCTTGTGAGGTTTGGCTTTCAGGTGCAGTGTGTGGCACAGCCTGGGGTGTCCGTGAGCAGGCAGGGCTTTCTGTGCTGGCACCTTTTCCCTGCGAGGAATCCTCATTTGGATCGGGTTTGGATCGGGTGGCCGGCAGTGGTGGGCGGGGCTGACCAAAGGGGGGACAGCAGCCCTGTTTCCCGGGACAGAAAGCTTGTGAGGTTTGGCTTTCAGGTGCAGTGTGTGGCGCAGACTGGGCACTCCGTGGGCAGGCAGGGCTTTCTGTGCTGGCACCTTTTCCCTGCGAGGAATTCTCATTTGGATCGGGTTTTGGGGGGGCTGCTAAAATGGCGGGGCGGGGCTGACCAAAGGGGGGACAGCAGCCCTGTTTCCCGGGACAGAAAGCTTGTGAGGTTTGGCTTTCAGGTGCAGTGTGTGTCGCAGCCTGGGCACACTGTGGGCAGGCAGGGCTTTCTGTGCTGGCACCTTTTCCCTGCGAGGAATCCTCATTTGCATCGGGTTTGGATCGGGTGGCCGGCAATGGCGGGGCGGGGCTGACCAAAGGGGGGACAGCAGCGCTGTTTCCCGGGACAGAAAGCTTGTGAGGTTTGGCTTTCAGGTGCAGTGTGTGGCACAGCCTGGGGTGTCCGTGAGCAGGCAGGGCTTTCTGTGCTGGCACCTTTTCCTGCGAGGAATCCTCATTTGGATCGGGTTTGGATCGGGTGGCCGGCAGTGGTGGGCGGGGCTGACCAAGGGGGGGGACAGCAGCCCTGTTTCCCGGGACAGAAAGCCTGTGAGGTTTGGCTTTCAGGTGCAGTGTGTGGCGCAGCCTGGGGTGTCCGTGGGCAGGCAGGGCATTCTGTGCTGGCACCTTTTCCCTGCGAGGAATCCTCATTTGGATCGGGTTTGGATCGGGTGGCCGGCAATGGCGGGGCGGGGCTGACCAAAGGGTGGACAGCAGCCCTGTTTCCCGGACAGAAAGCTTGTGAGGTTTGGCTTTCAGGTGCAGTGTGTGGCACAGCCTGGGCACTCTGTGGGCAGGCAGGGCTTTCGGTGCTGGCACCTTTTCCCTGCGAGGAATCCTCATTTGGATCGGGTTTGGATCGGGTGGCCGGCAATGGCGGGGCGAGGCAGACCAAGGGGGGGGACAGCAGCCCTGTTTCCCGGGACAGAAAGCTTGTGAGGTTTGGCTTTCAGGTGCAGTGTGTGGTGCAGACTGGGCACTCCGTGGGCAGGCAGGGCTTTCTGTGCTGGCACCTTTTCTCTGCGAGGAATCCTCATTTGGATCGGGTTTTGGGGGGGCTGCTAAAATGGCGCGGCGGGGCTGACCGAAGGGTGGACAGCAGCACTGTTTCCCGGGACAGAAAGCTTGTGAGGTTTGGCTTTCAGGTGCAGTGTGTGGCACAGCCTGGTCACTCTGTGGGCAGGCAGGGCTTTCTGTGCTGGCACTTTTTTCCCTGCGAGGAATCCTCATTTGGATCGGGTTTGGATCGGGTGGCCGGCAGTGGTGGGCGGGGCTGACCATGGGGGGGGACAGCAGCCCTGTTTCCCGGGACAGAAAGCCTGTGAGGTTTGGCTTTCAGGTGCAGTGTGTGGCGCAGCCTGGGGTGTCCGTGGGCAGGCAGGGCATTCTGTGCTGGCACCTTTTCTCTGCGAGGGGAAATCCTCATTTGGATCGGGTTTTGAGGGGGCTGCTAAAATGGCGGGGCGGGGCTGACCAAAGGGGGGACAGCAGCCCTGTTTCCCGGGACAGAAAGCTTGTGAGGTTTGGCTTTCAGGTGCAGTGTGTGGCGCAGACTGGGCACTCCGTGGGCAGGCAGGGCTTTCTGTGCTGGCACCTTTTCCCTGCGAGGAATTCTCATTTGGATCGGGTTTTGGGGGGGCTGCTAAAATGGCGGGGCAGGGCTGACCAAAGGGGGGACAGCAGCCCTGTTTCCCGGGACAGAAAGCTTGTGAGGTTTGGCTTTCAGGTGCAGTGTGTGGCGCAGCCTGGGGTGTCCGTGGGCAGGCAGGGCTTTCTGTGCTGGCACCTCTTTCCTGCGAGGAATCCTCACTTGGATCGGGTTTTGGGGGGGCTGCTAAAATGGCGGGGCGGGGCTGACCAAAGGGGGGACAGCAGCCCTGTTTCCCGGGACAGAAAGCTTGTGAGGTTTGGCTTTCAGGTGCAGTGTGTGTCGCAGCCTGGGCACACTGTGGGCAGGCAGGGCTTTCTGTGCTGGCACCTTTTCCCTGCGAGGAATCCTCATTTGGATCGGGTTTGGATCGGGTGGCCGGCAATGGCGGGGCGGGGCTGACCAAAGGGGGGACAGCAGCCCTGTTTCCCGGGACAGAAAGCTTGTGCGGTTTGGCTTTCAGGTGCATTGTGTGGAACAGCCTGGGCACTCTGTGGGCAGGCAGGGCTTCTGTGCTGGCACCTTTTCCCTGCGAGGAATCCTCATTTGGATCGGGTTTGATCGGGTGGCCGGCAGTGGTGGGCGGGGCTGACCAAGGGGGGGGACAGCAGCCCTGTTTCCCGGGACAGAAAGCTTGTGAGGTTTGGCTTTCAGGTGCAGTGTGTGGCATAGCCTGGGCACTCTGTTGGCAGCCAGGGCTTTCTGTGCTGGCACCTTTTCCCTGCGAGGAATCCTCATTTGGATCGGGTTTGGATCGGGTGGCCGGCAATGGCGGGGCGGGGCTGACCAAAGGGGGGACAGCAGCCCTGTTTCTCGGGACAGAAAGCTTGTGAGGTTTGGCTTTCAGGTGCAGTGTGTGGCGCAGCCTGGGGTGTCCGTGGGCAGGCAGGGCTTTCTGTGCTGGCACCTCTTTCCTGCGAGGAATCCTCACTTGGATCGGGTTTTGGGGGGGCTGCTAAAATGGCGGGGCGGGGCTGACCAAAGGGGGGACAGCAGCCCTGTTTCCCGGGACAGAAAGCTTGTGAGGTTTGGCTTTCAGGTGCAGTGTGTGGCGCAGCTGGGCACACTGTGGGCAGGCAGGGCTTTCTGTGCTGGCACCTTTTCCCTGCGAGGAATCCTCATTTGGATCGGGTTTGGATCGGGTGGCCGGCAGTGGTGGGCGGGGCTGACCAAGGTAGGGGGCAGCAGCCCTGTTTCCCGGGACAGAAAGCTTGTGAGGTTTGGCTTTCAGGTGCAGTGTGTGGCGCAGCCTGGGGTGTCCGTGGGCAGGCAGGGCTTTCTGTGCTGGCAGCTCTTTCCTGCGAGGAATCCTCACTTGGATCGGGTTTTGGGGGGGCTGCTAAAATGGCGGGGCGGGGGTGACCAAAGGGGGGACAGCAGCCCTGTTTCCCGGGACAGAAAGCTTGTGAGGTTTGGCTTTCAGGTGCAGTGTGTGGCGCAGCCTGGGGTGTCCGTGGGCAGGCAGGGCTTTCTGTGCTGGCACCTCTTTCCTGCGAGGAATCCTCACTTGGATCGGGTTTTGGGGGGGCTGCTAAAATGGCGGGGCGGGGCTGACCAAAGGGGGGACAGCAGCCCTGTTTCCCGGGACAGAAAGCTTGTGAGGTTTGGCTTTCAGGTGCAGTGTGTGGCACAGCCTGGGCACTCTGTGGGCAGGCAGGGCTTTCGGTGCTGCACCTTTTCCCTGCGAGGAATCCTCATTTGGATCGGGTTTGGATCGGGTGGCCGGCAGTGGTGGGCGGGGCTGACCAAGGTAGGGGGCAGCAGCCCTGTTTCCCGGGACAGAAAGCTTGTGAGGTTTGGCTTTCAGGTGCAGTGTGTGGCGCAGCCTGGGGTGTCCGTGAACAGGCAGGGCTTTCTGTGCTGGCACCTTTTCCCTGCGAGGAATCCTCATTTGGATCGGGTTTTGGGGGGGCTGCTAAAATGGCGGGGCGGGGGTGACCAAAGGGGGGACAGCAGCCCTGTTTCCCGGGACAGAAAGCTTGTGAGGTTTGGCTTTCAGGTGCAGTGTGTGGCACAGCCTGGGCACTCTGTGGGCAGGCAGGGCTTTCTGTGCTGGCACCTTTTCCTGCGAGGAATCCTCATTTGGATCGGGTTTGGATCGGGTGGCCGGCAATGGCGGGGCGGGGCTGACCAAAGGGGGGACAGCAGCCCTGTTTCCCGGGACAGAAAGCTTGTGAGGTTTGGCTTTCAGGTGCAGTGTGTGGCGCAGCCTGGGGTGTCCGTGGGCAGGCAGGGCTTTCTGTGCTGGCACCTTTTCCCTGCGAGGAATCCTCATTTGGATCGGGTTTGGATCGGGTGGCCGGCAAAGGCGGGGCGGTGCTGACCAAAGGGGGGACAGCAGCGCTGTTTCCCGGGACAGAAAGCTTGTGAGGTTTGGCTTTCAGGTGCAGTGTGTGGCACAGCCTGGGGTGTCCGTGAGCAGGCAGGGCTTTCTGTGCTGGCACCTTTTCCCTGCGAGGAATCCTCATTTGGATCGGGTTTGGATCGGGTGGCCGGCAGTGGTGGGCGGGGCTGACCAAGGGGGGGGACAGCAGCCCTGTTTCCCGGGACAGAAAGCCTGTGAGGTTTGGCTTTCAGGTGCAGTGTGTGGCGCAGCCTGGGTGTCCGTGGGCAGGCAGGGCATTCTGTGCTGGCACCTTTTCCCTGCGAGGAATCCTCATTTGATCGGGTTTGGATCGGGTGGCCGGCAATGGCGGGGCGGGGCTGACCAAAGGGTGGACAGCAGCCCTGTTTCCCGGGACAGAAAGCTTGTGAGGTTTGGCTTTCAGGTGCAGTGTGTGGCACAGCCTGGGCACTCTGTGGGCAGGCAGGGCTTTCGGTGCTGGCACCTTTTCCCTGCGAGGAATCCTCATTTGGATGGGGTTTTGGGGGGGCTGCTCAAATGGCGGGGCGGGGCTGAGCAAAGGGGGGACAGCAGCCCTGTTTCCCGGGACAGAAAGCTTGTGAGGTTTGGCTTTCAGGTGCAGTGTGTGGCATAGCCTGGGCACTCTGTTGGCAGCCAGGGCTTTCTGTGCTGGCAGCTTTTCCCTGCGAGGAATCCTCATTTGGATCGGGTTTGGATCGGGTGGCCGGCAATGGCGGGGCGGGGCTGACCAAAGGGGGGACAGCAGCCCTGTTTCTCGGGACAGAAAGCTTGTGAGGTTTGGCTTTCAGGTGCAGTGTGTGGCGCAGCCTGGGGTGTCCGTGGCAGCAGGGCTTTCTGTGCTGGCACCTCTTTCCTGCGAGGAATCCTCACTTGGATCGGGTTTTGGGGGGGCTGCTAAAATGGCGGGCGGGGCTGACCAAAGGGGGGACAGCAGCCCTGTTTCCCGGGACAGAAAGCTTGTGAGGTTTGGCTTTCAGGTGCAGTGTGTGGCGCAGCCTGGGCACACTGTGGCAGGCAGGGCTTTCTGTGCTGGCACCTTTTCCCTGCGAGGAATCCTCATTTGGATCGGGTTTGGATCGGGTGGCCGGCAGTGGTGGGCGGGGCTGACCAAGGTAGGGGGCAGCAGCCCTGTTTCCCGGGACAGAAAGCTTGTGAGGTTTGGCTTTCAGGTGCAGTGTGTGGCGCAGCCTGGGGTGTCCGTGAGCAGGCAGGCTTTCCGTGCTGGCACCTTTTTCCTGCGAGGAATCCTCATTTGGATCGGGTTTTGGGGGGGCTGCTAAATGGCGGGGCGGGGGTGACCAAAGGGGGGACAGCAGCCCTGTTTCCCGGGACAGAAAGCTTGTGAGGTTTGGCTTTCAGGTGCAGTGTGTGGCAGAGCCTGGGCACTCTGTGGGCAGGCAGGGCTTTCTGTGCTGGCACCTTTTCCCTGCGAGGAATCCTCATTTGGATCGGGTTTGGATCGGGTGGCCGGCAATGGCGGGGCGGGGCTGACCAAAGGGGGACAGCAGCCCTGTTTCCCGGGACAGAAAGTTTGTGCGGTTTGGCTTTCAGGTGCATTGTGTGGAACAGCCTGGGCACTCTGTGGGCAGGCAGGGCTTTCTGTGCTGGCACCTTTTCCCTGCGAGGAATTCTCATTTGGAACGGGTTTGGATCGGGTGGCCCACAATGGCGGGGCGGGGGTGACCAAAGGGGGGACAGCAGCCCTGTTTCCCGGGACAGAAAGCTTGTGAGGTTTGGCTTTCAGGTGCAGTGTGTGGCACAGCCTGGGCACTCTGTGGGCAGGCAGGGCTTTCTGTGCTGGCACCTTTTCCCTGCGAGGAATCCTCATTTGGATCGGGTTTGGATCGGGTGGCCGGCAATGGCGGGGCGGGGCTGACCAAAGGGGGGACAGCAGCCCTGTTTCCCGGGACAGAAAGCTTGTGAGGTTTGGCTTTCAGGTGCAGTGTGTGGCGCTGCCTGGACACTCTGTGGGCAGGCAGGGCTTTCTGTGCTGGCACCTTTTCCCTGCGAGGAATTCTCATTTGGATCGGGTTTTGGGGGGGCTGCTAAAATGGCGGGGCAGGGCTGACCAAAGGGGGGACAGCAGCCCTGTTTCCCGGGACAGAAAGCTTGTGAGGTTTGGCTTTCAGGTGCAGTGTGTGGCGCAGCCTGGGGTATCCGTGGCCAGGCAGGGCTTTCTGTCCTAGCACCTTTTCCCTGCGAGGAATCCTCATTTGGATCGGGTTTTGGGGGGGCTGCTAAAATGGCGGGGCGGGGCTGACCAAAGGGGGGACAGCAGCGCTGTTTCCCGGGACAGAAAGCTTATGAGGTTTGGCTTTCAGGTGCAGTGTGTGGCACAGCCTGGGCACTCTGTGGGCAGGCAGTGCTTTCTGTGCTGGCACCTTTTCCCTGCGAGGAATTCTCATTTGGAACGGGTTTGGATCGGGTGGCCCACAATGGCGGGGCGGAGGTGACCAAAGGGGGGACAGCAGCCCTGTTTCCCGGGACAGAAAGCTTGTGAGGTTTGGCTTTCAGGTGCAGTGTGTGGCACAGCCTGGGGTGTCCGTGAGCAGGCAGGGCTTTCTGTGCTGGCACCTTTTCCCTGCGAGGAATCCTCATTTGGATCGGGTTTGGATCGGGTGGCCGGCAGTGGTGGGCGGGGCTGACCAAGGGGGGGGACAGCAGCCCTGTTTCCCGGGACAGAAAGCCTGTGAGGTTTGGCTTTCAGGTGCAGTGTGTGGCGCAGCCTGGGGTGTCCGTGGGCAGGCAGGGCATTCTGTGCTGGCACCTTTTCCCTGCGAGGAATCCTCATTTGGATCGGGTTTGGATCGGGTGGCGGCAATGGCGGGGCGGGGCTGACCAAAGGGTGGACAGCAGCCCTGTTTCCCGGGACAGAAAGCTTGTGAGGTTTGGCTTTCAGGTGCAGTGTGTGGCACAGCCTGGGCACTCTGTGGGCAGGCAGGGCTTTCTGTGCTGGCACCTTTTCCCTGCGAGGAATCCTCATTTGAATCGGATTTGGATCGGGTGGCCGGCAATGGCGGGGCGGGGCTGACCGAAGGGTGGACAGCAGCCCTGTTTCCCGGGACAGAAAGCTTGTGAGGTTTGGCTTTCAGGTGCAGTGTGTGGCACAGCCTGGGGACTCTGTGGGCAGGCAGGGCTTTCTGTGCTGGCACCTTTTCCCTGCGAGGAATCCTCATTTGGATCGGGTTTGGATCGGGTGGCCGGCAATGGCGGGGCGGGGGTGACCAAAGGGGGGACAGCAGCCCTGTTTCCCGGGACAGAAAGCTTGTTAGGTTTGGCTTTCTGGTGCAGTGTGTGGCACAGCCTGGGGTGTCCGTGGGCAGGCAGGGCATTCTGTGCTGGCACCTTTTCCCTGCGAGGAATCCTCATTTGGATCGGGTTTGGATCGGGTGGCCCTCAATGCCGGGGCGGGGCTGACCAAAGGGTGGACAGCAGCCCTGTTTCCCGGGACAGAAAGCTTGTGAGGTTTGGCTTTCAGGTGCAGTGTGTGGCGCAGCCTGGGCATATTGTGGGCAGGCAGGGCTTCCTGTGCTGGCACCTTTTCCCTCCGAGGAATCCTCATTTGGATCGGGTTTGGATCGGATGGCCGGCAGTGGTGGGCGGGGCTGACCAAAGGGGGGACAGCAGCCCTGTTTCCCGGGACAGAAAGCTTGTGAGGTTTGGCTTTCAGGTGCAGTGTGTGGCACATCCTGGGCACACTGTGGGCAGGCAGGGCTTTCTGTGCTGGCACCTTTTCCCTGCGAGGAATCCTCATTTGGATCGGATTTTGGGGGGGCTGATAAAATGGCGGGGCGGGGGTGACCAAAGGGGGGACAGCAGCCCTGTTTCCCGGGACAGAAAGCTTGTGAGGTTTGGCTTTCAGGTGCAGTGTGTGGCGCAGCCTGGGCACTCTGTGGGCAGGCAGGGCTTTCTGTGCTGGCACCTTTTCCCTGCGAGGAATCCTCATTTGGATCGGGTTTGGATCGGGTGGCCGGCAGTGGTGGGCGGGGCTGACCAAAGGGGGGGACAGCAGCCCTTGTTTCCCGGGACAGAAAGCTTGTGAGGTTTGGCTTTCAGGTGCAGTGTGTGGCACAGCCTGGGCACTCTGTGGGCAGGCAGGGCTTTCTGTGCTGGCACCTTTTCCCTGCGAGGAATCCTCATTTGGATCGGGTTTGGATCGGGTGGCCGGCAATGGCGGGGCGGGGCTGACCAAAGGGGGGACAGCAGCCCTGTTTCCCGGGACAGAAAGCTTGTGAGGTTTGGCTTTCAGGTGCACTGTGTGGTACAGCCTGGGGACTCTGTGGGCAGGCAGGGCTTTCTGTGCTGGCGCCTTTTCCCTGCGAGGAATCCTCATTTGGATCGAGTTTTGGGGGGGCTGCTAAAATGGCGGGGCGGGGGTGACCGAAGGGGGGACAGCAGCCCTGTTTCCCGGGACAGAAAGATTGTGAGGTTTGGCTTTCAGGTGCAGTGTGTGGCACAGCCTGGGGACTCTGTGGGCAGGCAGGGCTTTCTGTGCTGGCACCTTTTCCCTGCGAGGAATCCTCATTTGGATCGGGTTTGGATCGGGTGGCCGGCAATGGCGGGGCGGGGGTGACCAAAGGGGGGACAGCAGCCCTGTTTCCCGGGACAGAAAGCTTGTAAGGTTTGGCTTTCAGGTGCAGTGTGTGGCGCAGACTGGGCACTCCGTGGGCAGGCAGGGCTTTCTGTGCTGGTACCTTTTCCCTGTGAGGAATTCTCATTTGGATTGGGTTTTGGGGGGGCTGCTAAAATGGCGGGGCAGGGCTGACCAAAGGGGGGACAGCAGCCCTGTTTCCCGGGACAGAAAGCTTGTGAGGTTTGGCTTTCAGGTGCAGTGTGTGGCGCAGCCTGGGGTGTCCGTGGGCAGGCAGGGCTTTCTGTGCTGGCACCTTTTCCCTGCGAGGAATCCTCATTTGGATCGGGTTTTGGGGGGGCTGCTAAAATGGCGGGGCAGGGCTGACCAAAGGGGGGACAGCAGCCCTGTTTCCCGGGACAGAAAGCTTGTGAGGTTTGGCTTTCAGGTGCAGTGTGTGGCATAGCCTGGGCACTCTGTGGGCAGCCAGGGCTTTCTGTGCTGGCACCTTTTCCCTGCGAGGAATCCTCATTTGGATCGGGTTTGTATCGGGTGGCCGTCAATGGCGGGGCGGGGCTGACCAAAGGGGGGACAGCAGCCCTGTTTCCCGGGACAGAAAGCTTGTGAGGTTTGGCTTTCAGGTGCAGTGTGTGGCGCAGCCTGGGGTGTCCGTGGGCAGGCAGGGCTTTCTGTGCTGGCACCTTTTCCCTGCGAGGAATCCTCCTTTGGATCGGGTTTGGATCGGATGGCCGGCAGTGGTGGGCGGGGCTGACCAAAGGGGGGACAGCAGCCCTGTTTCCCGGGACAGAAAGCTTGTGAGGTTGGCTTTCAGGTGCAGTGTGTGGCGCAGCCTGGGGTGTCCCGTGGGCAGGCAGGGCATTCTGTGCTGGCACCTTTTCCCTGCTAGGAATCCTCATTTGGGATCGGGTTTGGATCGGGTGGCCGGCAATGGCGGGGCGGGGCTGACCAAAGGGTGGACAGCAGCCCTGTTTCCCGGGACAGAAAGCTTGTGAGGTTTGGCTTTCAGGTGCAGTGTGTGGCGCAGACTGGGCAATCCGTGTGCAGGCAGGGCTTTCTGTGCTGGCACCTTTTCCCTGCGAGGAATTCTCATTTGGATCGGGTTTTGGGGGGGCTGCTAAAATGGCGGGGCGGGGCTGACCAAAGGGGGGACAGCAGCCCTGTTTCCCGGGACAGAAAGTCTTGTGAGGTTTGGCTTTCAGGTGCAGTGTGTGGCGCAGCCTGGGGTGTCCGTGGGCAGGCAGGGCTTTCTGTGCTGGCACCTTTTCCCTGCGAGGAATCCTCCTTTGGATCGGGTTTGGATCGGATAGCCGGCAGTGGTGGGCGGGGCTGACCAAAGGGGGGACAGCAGCCCTGTTCCCGGGACAGAAAGCTTGTGAGGTTTGGCTTTCAGGTGCAGTGTGTGGCACAGCCTGGGCACTCTGTGGGCAGGCAGGGCTTTCTGTGCTGGCACCTTTTCCCTGCGAGGAATCCTCATTTGGATCGGGTTTTGGGGGGGCTGCTAAAATGGCGGGGCGGGGCTGACCGAAGGGTGGACAGCAGCCCTGTTTCCCGGGACAGAAAGCTTGTGAGGTTTGGCTTTCAGGTGCAGTGTGTGGCACAGCCTGGGCACTCTGTGGGCAGGCAGGGCGTTCTGTGCTGGCACCTTTTCCCTGCGAGGAATCCTCATTTGGGTGGGGTTTGGATCGGGTGGCCGGCAAAGGCGAGGCGGTGCTGACCAAAGGGGGGACAGCAGCCTTGTTTCCCGGGACAGAAAGCTTGTGAGGTTTGGCTTTCAGGTGCAGTGTGTGGCACAGCCTGGGGACTCTGTGGGCAGGCAGGGCTTTCTGTGCTGGCGCCTTTTCCTTGCGAGGAATCCTCATTTGGATCGAGTTTTGGGGGGGCTGCTAAAATGGCGGGGCGGGGGTGACCAAAGGGGGGACAGCAGCCCTGTTTCCCGGGACAGAAAGCTTGTGAGGTTTGGCTTTCAGGTGCAGTGTGTGGCATAGCCTGGGCACTCTGTGGGCAGGAAGGGGTTTCTGTGCTGGCACCTTTTCCCTGCGAGAATCCTCATTTGGATCGGGTTTGGATCGGGTGGCCGGCAATGGCGGGGCGGGGCTGACCAAAGGGGGGACAGCAGCCCTGTTTCCCGGGACAGAAAGCTTGTGAGCTTTGGCTTTCAGGTGCAGTGTGTGGCGCAGCCTGGGGTGTCCGTGGGCAGGCAGGGCTTTCTGTGCTGGCACCTCTTTCCTGCGAGGAATCCTCATTTGGATCGGTTTTGGGGGGGCTGCTAAATGGCGGGGCAGGGCTGACCAAAGGGGGGACAGCAGCCCTGTTTCCCGGGACAGAAAGCTTCTGAGGTTTGGCTTTCAGGTGCAGTGTGTGGCGCAGCCTGGGGTGTCCGTGGGCAGGCAGGGCTTTCTGTGCTGGCACCTTTTCCCTGCGAGGAATCCTCATTTGGATCGGGTTTTGGGGGGGCTGCTAAAATGGCGGGGCGGGGCTGACCGAAGGGTGGACAGCAGCCCTGTTTCCCGGGACAGAAAGCTTGTGAGGTTTGGCTTTCAGGTGCAGTGTGTGGCACAGCCTGGGCACTCTGTGGGCAGGCAGGGCGTTCTGTGCTGGCACCTTTTTCCCTGCGAGGAATCCTCATTTGGGTGGGGTTTGGATCGGGTGGCCGGCAAAGGCGGGGCGGTGCTGACCAAAGGGGGGACAGCAGCCTTGTTTCCCGGGACAGAAAGCTTGTGAGGTTTGGCTTTCAGGTGCAGTGTGTGGCGCAGCCTGGGGTGTCCGTGGCCAGGCAGGGCTTTCTGTCCTGGCACCTTTTCCCTGCGAGGAATCCTCATTGGATGGGGTTTTGGGGGGGCTGCTAAAATGGCGGGGCGGGGCTGACCAAAGTGGGGGACAGCAGCCCTGTTTCCGGGACAGAAAGCTTATGAGGTTTGGCTTTCAGGTGCAGTGTGTGGCACAGCCTGGGCACTCTGTGGGCAGGCAGTGCTTTCTGTGCTGGCACCTTTTCCCTGCGAGGAATTCTCATTTGGAACGGGTTTGGATCGGGTGGCCCACAATGGCGGGGCGGAGGTGACCAAAGGGGGGACAGCAGCCCTGTTTCCCGGGACAGAAAGCTTGTGAGGTTTGGCTTTCAGGTGCAGTGTGTGGCATAGCCTGGTCACTCTGTGGGCAGCCAGGGCTTTCTGTGCTGGCACCTTTTTCCCTGCGAGGAATCCTCATTGGATCGGGGTTTGGATCGGGTGGCCGGCAATGGCGGGGCGGGGCTGACCAAAGGGGGGACAGCAGCCCTGTTTCCCGGGACAGAAAGCTTGTGAGGTTTGGCTTTCAGGTGCAGTGTGTGGCGCAGCCTGGGCACACTGTGGGCAGGCAGGGCTTTCTGTGCTGGCACCTTTTCCCTGCGAGGAATCCTCATTTGGATCGGGTTTTGGGGGGGGCTGCTAAAATGGCGGGGCGGGGGTGACCAAAGGGGGGACAGCAGCCCTGTTTCCGGGACAGAAAGCTTGTGAGGTTTGGCTTTCAGTGCAGTGTGTGGCACAGCCTGGGCACTCTGTGGGCAGGCAGGGTTTTTCTGTGCTGGCACTTTTTTCCCTGCGAGGAATCCTCCTTTGGATCGAGTTTGGATCGGATGGCCGGCAGTGGTGGGCGGGGCTGACCAAAGGGGGGACAGCAGCCCTGTTTCCCGGGACAGAAAGCTTGTTAGGTTTGGCTTTCAGGTGCAGTGTGTGGCGCAGCCTGGGGTGTCCGTGAGCAGGCAGGGCTTTCTGTGCTGGCACCTTTTCCCTGCGAGGAATCCTCATTTGGATCGGGTTTGGATCGGGTGGCGGCAATGGCGGGGCGGGGCTGACCAAAGGGGGGACAGCAGCAGTCTTCTTTTCCCGGGACAGAAAGCTTGTGAGGTTTGGCTTTTCAGGTGCAGTGTGTGGCACAGCCTGGGGTGTCCGTGAGCAGGCAGGGCTTTCTGTGCTGGCACCTTTTCCCTGCGAGGAATCCTCATTTGGATCGGGTTTGATCGGGTGGCCGGCAATGGCGGGGCGGGGCTGACCAAACGGTGGACAGCAACAGTCTTCTTTTCCCGGGACAGAAGCTTGTGAGGTTTGGCTTTCAGGTGCAGTGTGTGGCGCAGCCTGGGCACTCTGTGGGCAGGCAGGGCTTTCTGTGCTGGCACCTTTTCCCTGCGAGGAATCCTCATTTGGATCGGGTTTGGATCGGGTGGCCGGCTATGGCGGGTTGGGCTGACCAAATGGGGGACAGCAGCAGCCTTCTTTTCCCGGGACAGAAAGCTTGTGAGGTTTGGCTTTCAGGTGCAGTGTGTGGCACAGCCTGGGGTGTCCGTGAGCAGGCAGGGCTTTCTGTGCTGGCACCTTTTCCCTGCGAGGAATCCTCATTTGGATCGGGTTTTGGGGGGGCTGCTAAAAATGGCGGGGCGGGGCTGACCAAAGGGGGGACAGCAGCCCTGTTTCCCGGGACAGAAAGCTTGTGAAGTTTGGCTTTCAGGTGCAGTGTGTGGCGCAGCCTGGGGTGTCCGTGAGCAGGCAGGGCTTTCTGTGCTGGCACCTTTTCCCTGCGAGGAATCCTCATTTGGATCGGGTTTGGATCGGGTGGCCGGCAATGGCGGGGCGGGGCTGACCAAAGGGGGGACAGCAGCAGTCTTCTTTTCCCGGGACAGAAAGCTTGTGAGGTTTGGCTTTCAGGTGCAGTGTGTGGCGCAGCCTGGGGTGTCCGTGGGCAGGCAGGGCTTTCTGTGCTGGCACCTTTTTCCCCTGCGAGGAATCCTCGTTTGGATCGGTGTGGCCGGCAATGGCGGGGCGGGGCTGACCAAAGGGGGACAGCAGCCCTGTTTCCCGGGACAGAAAGCTTGTGAGGTTTGGCTTTCAGGTGCAGTGTGTGGCGCAGCCTGGGCACTCTGTGGGCAGGCAGGGGCTTTCTGTGCTGGCACCTTTTCCCTGCGAGGAATCCTCATTTGGATCGGGTTTGGATCGGGTGGCCGGCAATGGCGGGGCGGGGCTGACCAAAGGGGGGGACAGCAGCAGCCTTCTTTTCCGGGACAGAAAGCTTGTGACGTTTGGCTTTCAGGTGCATTGTGTGGCGCAGCCTGGCACTCTATGGGCAGGCAGGGCTTTCTGTGCTTGCACTTTTCCCTGCGAGGAATTCTCATTTGTGTCGGGTTTAGAGGAGGACGCTGGGGACATGAGGGAACACACTAAAAGCTTCGTCCAAAAATTAAAGATGAAAGAATCCCTGAGCTGTCAGGTGAATTCCCTGATGGAGACAACCCCACTGCAGAGGAAGGGCATGTGCTGCTGCTTGGTCCTTGTGAAACCAAAGTTCCTGTTGGTGAAGTTGAGAGGATTTTCTGATTGTGCTGAGACCTTAAATGCCAAATTTTAGCATCTGTTCCCACGAAGGATCCGTGTCCTCCGTACATCCCCGCTCACTCTCGAGGGGTCTTCGCTTCCGTTTCCATGAAAGCTGTGTTGTGTGTCACAGGAACGCAGCTGAAACCTGCTCTGAAAAGGCTGGAGAGACATGGGAAAAGGCCTGAGAGGAGCCGTCAATCCAAATTGGGTATTTCGTAGGAAAAGCCTGGGTGGGCGCTTCAGGGAATAGGTGTGGAGGCTGACCCAAAGCCCTCTGAGATCAGAGTCGGGCCGTCAACAACGACCTTCCCCTCACAAATCCAAGGTCCCAGCTCCCGGTGGGACCCCGACGGCCACCAGCCACAAACAGCTTTGTCCCAGCTCCGGGAACACGGTGGCCACCAGCCTCTGGCCTGCTGATACACCTTTGTATTTGTATTTTTATTTTGAATCAACAGCACTTTTCAGCTACTTTTATTATTGTTTTTAATTCTCCTAAGTCTGTATTTGCTTTGGAGGAGAGAATGAAAACTTGGGATTAAATGAAGTGGATCAGGATGGTGGAACAAAAAGGAAAAAAGCGGAGAACGTTTCAAATATTATTAAAGTGATTTTTTTCCCAGTAATATAAACCATGAAGTTCTTTATAACATTATAGTATTTTAGAGTTTTATGAAGCTCTCTATTGTGACTTTTATGAATCAAAAGATGAAGATGATGAGATACTTTAGCATTTATATTTTTCAAATGAAATGTATACTGAAAATAAAGTAGCTTTATGCATTTATGGGAGAGTTCATGTCCATTTTCGCTCCTTATGTGTCGAGTCTTGTCTGATTGAATTGAGGTCTGAGGATCACTGTGGTGGTATGGGGGAGTGGCTGGCAATTTGGAAGCAGGCGTCATTGGTTCGCCTGGATTGCCAAGGAGCAGCACGGAGATGAGCCCACTGGTGCCAGGGGTGTCACCTCCTTCAGGAAGCAGGCGGTGGGTGCAGGTAGATGCAGCAGGTGGAGACCATGGAGAGGAAGGTCCTGGTGGAGCCCAGGAGCACAGGCAGAGGGGCCTGGCTGTAGCTGCTGGCGTACTCGTACAGATACCTGCGGCAGGGGCGGGACGAGAAGACCCGGCACCCCGGGATCGGGAGCAGGAGCTGCGGGATTTAGGGGCGTTGGGGCTGCCCGGGGATGGGAGCCCTCTCCGGCTACCGGGAACGGCGAGTCCGCACTGCAGGACTTGACCGACAGGGCCGAGGACTGCGGGAGGGACAAGTGGTTATGGCCACCCACGACACACTCTCTCACATCCCAGCCGTGCTTTGGGGTCCATCCCCCGCTTTTGGGTCGCGCCCCGGGGCTGCAGTCCCGGCCGTGCCCACCGGGGTCACCGCTCTCCCGTGCCAAGGCACAGCCCCGGCTCCCCCGGCCCGAGCGGGACCGTGTCCCGTTCCCTGGGGGGGTCCCAGCCCCAATCCCACCTCGGTCTCCCGCCGCGGGGCCCCCACTCCGCCTGCCGGGGCGAAAAAACAAAAAAAATGAAAAAAATCAAAAAATAACAAAACAAGAAAAAAGCAAAAAAAACCAAAGCAGGGCGGCACCGGCCAGGACCCGCAGCGGGCACGGCCGGGACCGGCAACGAGCCCCGGGAACAAACCCCCGAGCACGGACCCCGGCAACGAGCCCTGGACTTAAGAGGAAGGGGTTTGAAATCTCAAAAGCTCAGTGATGACAGAAACAGTGTCACTGCCTTTATCAGCTCATCTCTAAATTCAACATGCAACAAGAAGCTGTGCAGAAATACCCATCTCAACAAAGATCTCCCAGAGCAGTTCGAATCCAAGGGTGCTTCACTTCAGCTGTGCACAAGCACCACTCTGCTCACCTCCGTGCTGTGTTTGACAGAGTCTGACAGAACATTCCTTTGGGGAACCTGCTGGTTCCTGCTCACGAGGAGGCTGATACACCAGACTTACTGCCTGAGGTACAAAAACACACTCCCAGAGTAATCACCCCAACAACTGTATCAGATAGAAACACATCCTTAGAAATAACAATTGCAATGCCAAGGTTTCATGTTCTAAACTCTCTGTCTCTCCCTCCAGAGTTCTCCTGGGAATGTAGGGATGGTGTTTAAGAGCAGCATAAGGAGAACTGACAGTCACTGTTCCACACTTTCCAGGGTAGCAACACTGCCAAACTGAGCTTGTAACATAGACCCTCTCAGGATAATTTGTATATCTCATTAAATCTAATCTTCATGAGAAGAATCAGGACAGAGAGGCTGATTTAACACCTAGAGGGATTCGTGGGCTACAATGAGGACACTGACCACAAGCCTGGTGCTCCTGAAAAGAGCAGGTATTGACCTGACAAGTGCCTCAGATCAATCTGTGACAAGAAGTGGGAGGTGGAGTTGGTACCAGAGTCGCTGTCCTTCACACACAGTTAGTCATTGGGCTGCAGAAAAGAAGGGGGTTTCCTGCCTGCTGCTCTGCCCTGTCACTGCCCCGTTCCCTGGGAGCTTTGGCCGCGGCACTGAAACGCTAGCCAGGACCTGTCCCTGCTGTGCAGGTCCGTGGGGCTGCAGGACACGGTGTCACACAGCACACACGGCCACTGGGTCCTGCCAGCTCCTCCAGCCTGTGCTTCCTGATTGCCGGGCATTTTAGGGGCCACCTGTCTCCAGGGGATGGGCAGGGAAACAGAGATTTCCTGTGACTGGGAGCAAGATTTCCTGTGACAGGGCCTTGCCAAGGCAAGCAAATCGCCTGGGGTTTCAGGTGCCCGTGTGCTAATTCCATCTCCAGGCTCTCCCCCAGCAGCAGGTTCCTGTCCCCAGTTCCCGATCTCCCCTCAGCTGAGCGGGCGGGGCGGGGCCGCAGGGCCAGGCGGGCTGGGATTGGGCGGCGGCGCTCGAGCGCTGATTGGGCAGCGCTGCCGGCCCGCGGTATAAAGGGCCGGCGGGGCGGGTGCGGTCGGTTGTGTGTGAGGGTTGAGGGTGGTGCCCCGCTGCTGCCCGGGCTGCGGAGGGGAGAGCGCCTTGGCCGCTGGGTTATGGACCGGGGGAGCCGGGGGGCGTTTAGGGGCGCCTTGTGCTGGGCAGCGGGGGCCGGGTAAGCCCCTTACCTGCCGGGTGCGCCTGGGGGGAGCCGCGGCAGGGCTGCGGGGCTGTTGCTCTCTGGGTGTCTCAGGGATTGCCTCGGAATCCCAAAGGCTTTCCCCGTGCAGGGTTATGAGGCAAAGACTGCCTTAACTTGATTTCTTGGTGCTGCATTAATGCTTTTTGCTCGTTGTGTGTCAGTTTCCAGCCTGGCTCGTGGTTTCCCCTGGTGCCGGGGAGTGGAGGCGAGTTGTGCTTCCTGCTGGGAGAGAGAAGGGCCTTGGGAAGCTGCTCCATGAGCCACAGCTGTGCCGAGCCCGGGAGTCTGTCCAGGTAAGAGCAGGGCTTATACTGCCAGTGAGGAGCTGGGTTTGCTGTTGAAACATGCCCATGCCTTTAAATGCAAGGACAGGCAGAAGCTGGGAGGGACCCTGAGCACATTTTAAAAGCCCTTGACTGTGGGAGGAGTGTCCAGGAGAAATTATTCCTTTTTGTTGCAGGGAGGCAGTTTGTGAGGACAGGGGGGTTGCTGTGCTCTCTAGCAAAAATACTCCCCTTGGGATGTCCATGCTGAGGAAATGTTGGCCCCGTGTGGGCTGGAGCAAAGGTGTGTGGGTGCCTGTGTGTGACACCCGTGGGTGTGCAGGAAGGGGGTTCTGGTGCCATTGGAGCTGCCAGGGAGCCAAAAGGGGCACAGTTGTCTGAAAAAGGTGAAAGCTCTGTTGGCCTCTGTTGACACCTGCACCAAAGGAGATGCAAATTTTCCCCCTCTTGGTTGCAGGCTTCACAAAGCTCCCAGGAAAGGAAGTTTTAGATTCCAACTCCCCTTTATGCTAAAGGTTTCCTTGCTCTCTCAGCAGGATGTCGAGTGCCACCGTGTCCCTGAGGTTCCCCTTTCTGCTGTTGGGAGAGCACGAGGTGGATGGAGAGGATCCCCAGCCATCTGCAGGCAAAAGGGACTCGCACAACTGCGATTTTTCTCCAGGTCTCTTAAGGTGGACTTTCAGGGTACCATGGGTAATGTGCCAGCTCTCCTGCTGGAGTTTTTGTCTTCTGCTATATTTGAACATACAGAGTAAAACTAAAGTCAGGTGTGTTCTGGGGTATGGTACACTAGTGCAAAGCTCCTTCCCTCTGTTTATTTTCTGTTCTGGAAAGCACAGTCTGGGGTTCCTGGGCACTTCCTATTAAATGATTCCATGAAAATAATTTTGTACTGAAAGGAGAAAGGAGCTGTCTGTTTGAGATCAGATGTCACTGATAAAAGCTTTGTTTTTTCACTCAGTAAGCTTTTAAAATATCTCATAGTGTGTAGGAATGCCTGGCTTCTAAAACTCACCAATTGAATCTTAGAAGTTTCTTTGAAGAGCTGATTTCAGACAGGAAAATTGCCCCCCCCAGGAGGGACTCTGTGCCTGCTCTCCCGTGGCTCCAAGGGATCTCTGGCCCTTCACGCCGGCACCGAGATTTTCTCGGGAAGGGCCTCAGATCCCCGGACCAGTCTGGGACACAGGCAAGATCCCCCTGCCTTTAGAAATGAGGCCTTCTTGTGGCTTCCTCCCCGTCCCCGTTGGTGGGTTCCAAAGAAGGCCTCTTGAAATGCCTTTTGGGCTGTCCATGGCAAGCTTGAGACCAAATTGGGCCCCCTGGAGGGACAGTGCTGTTGGTGCCCCCCGGGTTGGGGCACCCCGAGGACTCCAGCGCGCACCGAAAGGATTATTCGGGGAGATCCTCGGGGTGCCCGGCCCTGGGGAGCTCAAAGCAAGGTCCCTCCCATGGATTCAGGCATTGCTGAGAGTATCCCAGGGGTCCCTGTCCCTGCTAGACATGGAGCTCTCTAATGGACTGGAATTGGGTTCTAAAAGTGGTGCTCCAAGTGCCAAAGCAGTGTGGGATTGGGATTAAGAAATGAGCAGTGAGGGTCCAATTGGCTGTTTTCTCTGGAATGTAATGGTAAGAGGTGCAGGAGTGCCAGGTGTGTGTTCCAGTCCCCAGCATTTGGTTTGCACATGTCCTGGTCAGACACAGGTCCAACTTCCTCAGTCCTTAACCCAGTAGAGGGAGAATTAAGGACTGGCAGTGTTAAGGTGATTGGTGTGACAGGGGTGAAACTGGGAAAACATTGGGGAATTCCTCAGTTTGTCTGTTTGCCAAACTCACCCAAACCTGTGCTCGGAAGAGATGCACTGGAAAAGTTGAGGCAGAAATGAAATGGAAAACTGGGGATGTTGAAACTGCAATTCCTGGAACTAAATGTGTCAAAGCAGCAGCTCTTGTTGTGCAGGGAATAACTCCTGTCAGCAGCAAGGTCCCGACTGAAGTGGCAGCTGCAGTTGTTCCTGTGATGTGGGCCAGTGGACTTCCAGGAGAGTGGGAGAGGGCAGAACCTGTAGGTATTACCCCTACTGTGGGATCTCTGCTGGTAAGGCCAAGCCAGTATCCTTTAAAATCAGAATGCCAGCTTGGATTGGTTGCAGTAACAGCTGAATTTGCTCATCCTGGTTTGCTTGTAGGATGTGAATGCAAGAACCTGCCAAGGAACCAATGACCAAGATGATTGATTAGTGCAGGACCTGAGAGAACCACCTTGAATGACAATCTCGAGCAGTTTCCAGTATTGGATTGCAAAGATGGCCTTTGCTGCATCTCCTTGAGCAAGGAAAGCCAAGAAACCTTTGCTTTCGAAGGAGAAAACCTGGAAAGCGGGAAGGAAGAAAAGAAGCCCCATGACTCCTCCTGAGCCCCAGACAGCCCATGAACTGCCTTCCTGGGAATGGTAGGACGGGGTGGACTCTGGATTGCTCCCTCTGGATGTGTGGTAAGACTGTTATGCCAACTTCTCAAACAGCCTGTAAGCATTTGCTGCCTTGGCTAGATGGTGCAAGGGCAACATTTAAGCAGCTGAAGCATTCCCTGAGGAGAGCTCTGGGTCTGCCAGATGTGTCAGAACTGTTGGAAGCATCTTTGGTGGGGAGGGCAAACAAAGGCCAAGGTGTGCAGTGACCCCCCTGAGAAGGGACTTGGAGTTAATGGCATCCCTGCAAGTGAACTGTGTGGGCTGTTCCCCCTGTAGGGCAGGTGACAGTCCCAGCTACAGTGATGGGAGAAATGGTTAAAAGAGAGCCCCAAAAGCTGAAAATCCTCCTGGAGGCTCTTGGCCAACAGAGTTTCCTGACTTCCCCCTGCAAGAAGGACAGTGATAGCTTTTGAGTGCTGATAGATCCTTTGAGTAGATAGCCTTGAGTGTGTCCTTGTTGCACCAGTAGGCCTTGCCAAAGTCCCAATATTCCAGGAGATATACATATTGAAGTTTAAAATGATCTCCATAGTCCTTTGTTGTCTTGAGGCTCTCCCCTGCAGGAACTCCAGGAACTCCTGGTGCCGCCTGGGCCGATGGATTGGACGCCCCAGCCCCTCCGTTCCTGCCCAGCCCCTGGGTCTGTGTCCAGTGGTGGCACTGCCAGCCCTGCAGGTGAAGTGGGAAGGGCCTTTCCAGGTCTTGTGGGTCACATTTAGAGTAGCCAAAGTTGCAGAAAAAGGATGTTGGGTCTCTTCTTGAGTTCGGAAAGCTCCTTTTGATTGGTGAGCAGGACAAAGTTCAGAGTTCCCATCCGTGTTTGTGTCTCAGCCTGTGTTAGTATTCAGGGCTGTAGCTGTTGTTGTCACTGAGGAGTCAAACTCTGCTTTAAATCATGAGACACTGGCCTAGTGGACAAGTGTCAAGAATAAAGAGGGAATGATACCTGAGTGTTGAGATGTAACAAGAGCTGATCCTTTTTGCAGTGGGATGTAGACTGGAAACCGCACAGAACTGAGCCAAGGGATTGAAAGGGACCAACCAAAGGAGGTGAAGAAAGAAGGAAGAAGGGAAGTGAGGCAGTAGACAAGCAGCACCAAGTTGCTGTGTAAGCAGGTGAGTTGTGTTGAGGTTCCTAAGGCAGGCACTGAGGACTTTGAGGGCTCCAGACAGAGCAGACCTGGGAAGGCCCTCGGTGAAGCCCCTTGGAAACCTTCTAAGGGTAGGTGTGTATGGTAATGAGTGTTGGAAAATGTCCTGAGTAGGGATTAGGAATACAGGGAAGGAAAATGAATCCTCCTGTAATGCTGCCATGTCAGCTGCAGTGGAGATAGGTCTGTGTGCCCTTTGCGAGCTGATTGCCAGGACTCCTGGCGGGCTGGAATGATTCAAGAGCATAGGAATAGAAGATTGCCTGGCTTCTAAAACTCATCAATTGAGTCTCAGAGGTTCTTGTATGAAATTTTAGGTAACACCTGAACTTTTGTGTGTACTTCTGAGTTCCGTTGGAAAGTGATTGTCCAGGGAAGAGGAATCTTACTCAGTGCAAGAAGTTGCACTTGATGAACTTCCCATCTGAGCTGATGGTCTTGGCAGAAGTGCTCAGCAAGGAGGCTCTTTGCTCCTAGGCAGGAAGAAAGGCCAGTGCCCTTCCTCTCCAAGGCCCAGCCCAGGAGGACTGGCAGGAGCTGCTGGTGTGGCTGCTCTTTGGGTTCTCAGCTGTGGCTGTGGGGTGGTGACATCGTGTTCCTGCCTGTGCTCCAGGGCAGCCAAAAGCCCCAGCCCAACCCCTGGGCCTTTCTGGGAGCCTGAGCTATTGTAGTACTGGGGATGGGGGTTTGGGTTTTTGTTTCCCTAAAAGTAGAACCGTTGGGGGGGATCTCTTATCTCACAGTTGTTGTTGTTTTGATATCTTAATTAATTACAACTTGAGAAGAAAAGCTTGTGTAACTTAGCAACTGACTTGCACTGGTTACACTGAAAGTGCCAAGGAGTTGTAGTGTCCACTGGATTGTTTGTATTGAAGCAGTTTGGTGTTTACAGAGCGATAATAACTCCTGTCAGCAGCAAGGTCCTGACTGAAGTGGCAGCTGCAGTTGTTCCTGTGGTGTGGGCCAGTGGAATTCCAAGAAAATGGACAAGGACAGAAGCTGTAAGAATTACCCCTAAGCCAGAGTCTCTCCTGGTAAGGCAAACCAAGTATCCTTTAAAATTAGGAAGCCAAGCTGGATTGGTTCTAGTAACAGCTAAATTTGCTGATCATGGTTTGATAGTAGAATGTGAATGCAAGGACCTGTAAAGAAAGGAAATGGGAAAGATGATTGATTGCTGGGAGCAGGGGCTGGCAGACAGTGGCACTGGATGTTTGGTTGTGGTTGGGAATGAGCAGCTTGACCTGCCCAGGGTTGTCTGTGCTGGGGGTGGGTTTGGGTCCTGTGTGGCCACAGGTCTGTGCAGCAGCTGGAGCCTGGGCAGGTTTGGGGGCTGTGGTGTGCCAGGCTGCTGAGTTTGTTTTGCCTGTTTCCTTGGAGTGTCCCAGTGTCCCTGCTTGGCTGTTTGTTGCCCTGCAGGCAGAAGAGCCCAGGCCTGAGCTGGCTGAGTGTTGGTGTGACCCAGAGTGGGTGTCCCTGCCCTCGGGACAGTCCCCAGAGCTGCCTTTGGCATTCCCTGCTGAAGGGTGGGAGCTGCCCAGAGCCAGCAGCATCCAGCTGGAGGATGCAGGAGGATGCAGCTCTGCTTAGCTGGGAGGTAAGAGGTGGGGTGCAGGAGCTGGCAGGGGTGTTTTTCAGGCAGAGGGAGGGCAGGAGCAGGAGAATTGCAGGTGCAGCAGCTGGGTCAGTGCTGGATGGAGTCGGGGCTGGGAAAGGGCCCTGAGTGTCAGGGCAGGGGAGAGCCCAGGGTGGCCCTGGGAGCCCTGGGGCTGTGAACAAGTGCAGTGGGCAAAGGAATGGGCACTGGAGAGCTGGGCAAGCAGCTGGAGGAGTTGCAAGGAGAACCAGGAGACTGGAATGCAGGAGCAGCAGCTCCCTGTGTGTGTGTAGAACCAGGTGTACTGCAGCCCTGAGTGAGTGTCAGAGACTGAAGTGTTTGATGATTTATGCATTCTAGGAGACTTTTGCAGGCTTTGACTTTTTGATGGGCAACTGGGCCCATCCCCCCTCCTCCAGGGCAGAAGATGTCAAGCCCTGAAAAGGCGGGAAGAGCCGAGCTTGCAGGCTTTTGACTGTTACACTGTACCTCTGATGGCCCATGGGAGCTCATCCCCCCCCTCTGCCTGTCGGGAAAAGGGCGGGAACCAGGCCAGACACAAAAACTCAGCACAGACCCAGGAGATGCTGGAGGCTCGAGGCACGGCCCGTGACACTAACCATGGATATAATAACCCATAATTTCTTGGAGTATGGGGGCTTCCCTCCTTCACCCCCAGCAGATCACTTCACCACTTCAACTGACAGACATGGAAGCATCGCTGGACCCCGTGGGCGGTGACTATAGACATCTGTCCTCTCTCAGCTTTTCTTTCTCTTACTCTCCCTTGCTCTTATCCTGCCTTTCTCTCCCCTATGCATTTTCTCCCCCCACTCAAAAGGTTATCTCTGTGTCACACTGTGGTATGACAGCACCCAAAAAATGTTAACTTACCTACTAGTTCCAAATTGTTAAAATAAATCTTATCAATATATGTTTTCATACACCGATTATCTAGTGTCGTTTCGCTTTAATCCACCCCAAAGGAATTATTGATAAAAACCTGAGTTACCCCCCTCTCCCCTTTTCCTGGGGCGGGTCGTAACAGTGAGGTGGGAAATGAACCTCAGGAGGCTGGGAACGAGTCCCACACACTGGTTCAAGTGGGCTGGACTCTTCCCAAGTGTCTGAAAAGCTTTTCTTCAGTGTTGCTTTATCAGTTGAAAACTGGAGTGATTGTCGAGGTGTTGGCACTTGCTTTCCTGTGTTTTTGGTGAGGTGTTGACTCAGTACCTTTCTTGGAGCTGCTGTTGGATGAAGAGGTGCCTCCAATTGACCTGTAAGGTCCTTGTTTTTCTTCCCTGCTTCTCCCAGCTTGTCCAGGAGATGGAATTCCAGTGCTACAGTCTGGGTGGGTCATGGTGCTCCCAAAAGGAGCCTTTGTGCCTTCAGGACAGGTTTTGGTGCCACTGGAGCTGCTGGGAGAAGCATAGGGTTGGCAGTGAGAGGCCTGGAATGATGTTGCTGTGGCACAGAAGAAATGAGCAGTGATGGTACAGTTGACTATTTTCTCTTGAATATAATGGTAAGAGCTACAGGAGTGCCAGGTGTGTGTTCCAGTCCCCAGCATTTGGTTTGCACTTGTCCTGGTCAGACACAGGTCCAACTTCCTCAGTCCTTAACACAATAGAGGGAGAATTAAGGACTGGCAGTGTTAAGGTGATTGGTGTGACAGGGGTGAAACTGGGAAAACATTGGGGAATTCCTGAGTTTGTCTGTTTGCCAAACTCACCCAAACCTGTGCTCGGAAGAGATGGACTGGAAAAGTTGAGGCAGAAATGAAATGGAAAACTGGGGATGTTGAAACTATAATTACTGGAACTAAATGTGTCAAAGCAGCAGCTCTTGTTGTGCAGGGAATAACTCCTGTCAGCAGCAAGGTCCTGACTGAAGTGGCAGCTGCAGTTGTTCCTGTGGTGTGGGCCAGTGGAATTGCAGGAGAGTGGAAGAGGGCAGAACCTGTAGGTATTACCCCTAATGTGGGATCTATATGGGTAAGGCAAACCCAGTATCCTTTAAAATCAGAATGCCAGCTTGGATTGGTTGCAGTAACAGCTGAATTGGCTCCTCCTGGTTTGCTTGAAGGACGTGAATGCAAGAACCTGCTAAGAAACCAATGACCAAGATGATTGATCAGTGCAGGACCTGAGAGAACCACCTTCAATGACAACCTTAGGTTTAAAAGATGGCTGTTGCTTTTGAAGGAGAAAATCTGGAAAGCAGGAAGGAAGAAAAGAAGCCCCCTGACTCCTCCCTGAGCCCCAGACAGCCCATGAACTGCCTTGCTGGGAATGGTAGGACAGGATGGACTCTGGATTGCTCCCTCTGGATGTGTGGTAAGACTTTTATACCAGCTTTTAAGAACAGCCTGTAAGCATTTGCTGCCTTGGCTAGATGGTGCAAGGGCAGCTTTTAAGCAGCTGAAGCATTCCCTGAGGAGAGCTCTGGGTCTGCTAGATGTCTCAGAACTGTTTGGAAGCATCTTTGGTGGGGAGGGCAAACAAAGGACAAGGTGTGCAGTGACCCCCCTGAGAAGGGACTTGGAGTTAATGGCATCCCTGCAAGTGAACTTTGTGGGCTGTTCCCCCTGTAGGGCAGGTGATAGTCCCAGCTACAGTGATGGGAAAAATGGTTAAAAGAGAGCCCAAAAAGCTGAAAATCCTCCTGGAGGCCCTTGGCCTACAGAGTTTCCTGAGTTCTCCCTGCAAGAAGGGTAGTGATAGCTTTTGAGTGCTGATAGATCCTTTGAGTAGATAGCCTTGAGTGTGTCCTTGTTGTCCCAGTAGGCCTTGTCAAAGTCCCCATATTCCAGGAGATATACGTATTAAAGTTTAAAATGATCTCCATAATCCTTTGTTGTCTTGAGGCTCTCCCCTGCAGGAACTCCAGGAACTCCTGGTGCCGCCTGGGCCGATGGATTGGACGCCCCAGCCCCTCCGTTCCTGCCCAGCCAGTGGGTCCGTGTCCAGTGGTGGCACTGCCAGCCCTGCAGGTGAAGTGGGAAGGGCCTTTCCAGGTCTTGTGGGTCACATTGATAGCAGCTGAAGTTGCAGAAAAAGGACCTGGGGTCTGTTGTTCTTTAGTTCAGAAAGCTCCTTTGGATTGGTGAGCAGAACAAAGTGGTTCCTTCAGAGTTCCCATCCGTGTTTGTGTCTCAGCCTGTGTTAGGATTCAGGGCTGTAGCTGTTGTTGTCACTGAGGAGTCAAACTCTGCTTTAAATAATGAGACACTGGCCTGATGGCCCAGTGTCAAGAATAAAGGGGGAATGCTCTCTGAGTGTTGAGACGTAACAAGAGGTGATCATTTTTGCAGTGGGATGTAGCTTGGAAACTGCACAGAGCTGAGCCAAGAGATTGAAAGGGACCAACCAAGGGAGGTGAAGAAAGAAGGAAAGTGAGGCAGCAGCCAAGCAGTAGCAAGTTGCTGTGTAAGCAGGTGAGTTGTGTTGAGGTTCCTAAGGCAGGCACTGAGGACTTTGAGGGCTCCAGACAGAGCAGACCTGGGAAGGCCCTCGGTGAAGCCCTTTGGAAACCTTCTAAGGGTAGGTGTGTATGGTAATGAGTGTTGGAAAATGTCCTCACTGTGGAACAGAAATGCAGGGAAGGAAAGTGAACCCTCCTGTATTGCTTCCATATCAGCTGCAGTGGAGATACCTGTGTGTGCCCTTTGGGAGCTGATTGCCAGGGCACCTGGCGGTCTGGAATGATTCAAGAGCATAGGAATAAAAGATTGCCTGGCTTCTAAACCTCTCCATCTGAGACTTAGAGGCTTCTTTGAAGAGCTGAGTTCAGGCAGGAAAATTGCCCCCCCAGGAGGGACTCTGTGCCTGCTCTCCCGTGGCTCCAAGGGATCTCTGGCCCTTCACGCCGGCACCGAGATTTTCTCGGGAAGGGCCTCAGATCCCCGGACCAGTCTGGGACACAGGCAAGATCCCCCTGCCTTTAGAAATGAGGCCTTCTTGTGGCTTCCTCCCCGTCCCCGTTGGTGGGTTCCAAAGAAGGCCTCCTGAAATGCCTTTTGGGCTGTCCATGGCAAGCTTGAGACCAAATTGGGCCCCCTGGAGGGACAGTGCTGTTGGTGCCCCCCGGGTTGGGGCACCCCGAGGACTCCAGCGCGCACCGAAAGGATTATTCGGGGAGATCCTCGGGGTGCCCGGCCCTGGGGAGCTCAAAGCAAGGTCCCTCCCATGGATTCAGGCATTGCTGAGAGTATCCCAGGGGTCCCTGTCCCTGCTAGACATGGAGCTCTCTAATGGACTGGAATTGGGTTCTAAAAGTGGTGCTCCAAGTGCCAAAGCAGTGTGGGATTGGGATTAAGAAATGAGCAGTGAGGGTCCAATTGGCTGTTTTCTCTGGAATGTAATGGTAAGAGGTGCAGGAGTGCCAGGTGTGTGTTCCAGTCCCCAGCATTTGGTTTGCACATGTCCTGGTCAGACACAGGTCCAACTTCCTCAGTCCTTAACCCAGTAGAGGGAGAATTAAGGACTGGCAGTGTTAAGGTGATGGGTGTGACAGGGGTGAAACTGGGAAAACATTGGGGAATTCCTCAGTTTCCCTATTTGCCAAACTCACCCAAACCTCTGCTAGGAAGAGATTGAGTAGAAAAGTTGAGGCAGAAATGAAATGGAAAACTGGGGCTATTGAAACTGTAATTGCTGGAACTAAATGTGTCCAAGCAGCAGCTCTTGTTGTGCAGGGAATAACTCCTGTCAGCAGCAAGGTCCTGACTGAAGTGGCAGCTGCAGTTGTTCCTGTGGTGGGGGCCAGTGGAATTGCAGGAGAGTGGGAGAGGGCAGAACCTGTGGGTATTACCCCTGATGTGGGATCTATATGGGTAAGGCAAACCCAGTATCCTTTAAAATCAGAATGCCAGACTGGATTGGTTGCAGTAACAGCTAAATTGGCTCCTCCTGGTTTGCTTGTAGGATGTGAATGCAAGAATCTGCCAAGAAAACCAATGTCCAAGATGAATGATGAGTGCAGGACCTGAGAGAACCCCCTTCAATGACAACCTTAGGTTTAAAAGATGGCTGTTGCTTTTGAAGGAGAAAATCTGGAAAGCAGGAAGGAAGAAAAGAAGCCCCATGACTCCTCCCTGAGCCCCAGACAGCCCATGAACTGCCTTCCTGGGAATGGTAGGACAGGATGGACTCTGGATTGCTCCCTCTGGATATGTGGTAAGACTGTTATGCCAACTTCTCAAACAGCCTGTAAGCATTTGCTGCCTTGGCTAGATGGTGCAAGGGCAGCCTTTAAGCAGCTGAAGCATTCCCTGAGGTGAGCTCTGGGTCTGCCAGATGCCTCAGAACTGTTGGAAGCATCTTTGGTGGGGAGGGCAAACAAAGGACAAGGTGTGCAGTGACCCCCCTGAGAAGGGACTTGGAGTTAATGGCATCCCTGCAAGTGAACTGTGTGGGCTGTTCCCCCTGTAGGGCAGGTGACAATCCCAGCTACAGTGATGATAAAAATAGTTAAAAGAGAGCCCCAAAAGCTGGAAATGCTCCTGGAGGCTCTTGGCCAAGAGAGTTTTCTGAGTTCCCCTGAAAGAAGGACAGTGATAGCTTTTGAGTGCTGGTAGATCCTTTGAATAGATAGCCTTGAGTGTGTCTTTGTTGCCCCAGTAGGCCTTGTCAAAGTCCCCATATTCGAGGAGATATACATATTAAAGTTTAAAATGATCTCCATAATCCTTTGTTGTCTTGAGGCTCTCCCCTGCAGGAACTCCAGGAACTCCTGGTGCCGCCTGGGCCGATGGATTGGACGCCCCAGCCCCTCCGTTCCTGCCCAGCCCCTGGGTCCGTGTTCAGTGGTGGCACTGCCAGCCCTGCAGGTGAAGTGGGAAGGGCCTTTCCAGGTCTTGTGGGTCACATTGATAGCAGCTGAAGTTGCAGAAAAAGGACCTGGGGTCTCTTTTTCTTGAGTTCAGAAAGCTCCTTTGGATTGGTGAGCAGAACAAAGTGGATCCTTCAGAGTTCCCATCCGTGTTTGTGTCTCAGCCTGTGTTAGGATTCAGGGCTGTAGCTGTTGTTGTCACTGAGGAGTCAAACTCTGCTTTAAATAATGAGACACTGGCCTGATGGCCCAGTGTCAAGAATAAAGGGGGAATGCTCTCTGAGTGTTGAGACGTAACAAGAGGTGATCATTTTTGCAGTGGGATGTAGCTTGGAAACTGCACAGAGCTGAGCCAAGAGATTGAAAGGGACCAACCAAGGGAGGTGAAGAAAGAAGGAAAGTGAGGCAGCAGCCAAGCAGTAGCAAGTTGCTGTGTAAGCAGGTGAGTTGTGTTGAGGTTCCTAAGGCAGGCACTGAGGACTTTGAGGGCTCCAGACAGAGCAGACCTGGGAAGGCCCTCAGTGAAGCCCCTTGGAAACCTTCTAAAGGTAGGTGTGTATGGTAATGAGTGTTGGAAAATGTCCTGATTGTGGAACAGGAATGCAGGGAAGGAAAATGAACCCTCCTGTAATGCTGACCCCTCCCATCATCTGCAGTGGAGATAGGTCTGTGTGCCCTTTGGGAGCTGATTGCCAGGGCACCCGTGGGCCTGGGATCATGGCAGGGTGTTGTAAGCAAGGAATACCTGGCTTCTAAAACTCAGCAGCTGAGTCTTAGAGGTTCCTTTGAAGAGCTGAGTTGAGGCAGCAGAATTGGCCCTGCAGGAGGGACTCTGTGCCTGCTCTCCCGTGGCTCCAAGGGATCTCTGGCCCTTCACGCCGGCACCGAGATTTTCTCGGGAAGGGCCTCAGATCCCCGGACCAGTCTGGGACACAGGCAAGATCCCCCTGCCTTTAGAAATGAGGCCTTCTTGTGGCTTCCTCCCCGTCCCCGTTGGTGGGTTCCAAAGAAGGCCTCTTGAAATGCCTTTTGGGCTGTCCATGGCAAGTTTGAGACCAAATTGGCCCCCTGGAGGGACAGTGCTGTTGGTGCCCCCCGGGTTGGGGCACCCCGAGGACTCCAGCGCGCACCGAAAGGATTATTCGGGGAGATCCTCGGGGTGCCCGGCCCTGGGGAGCTCAAAGCAAGGTCCCTGCAATGGTTTCAGGCATTGCTGAGAGTATCCCAGGGGTCCCTGTCCCTGCTAGACATGGAGCTCTCTAATGGACTGGAATTGGGTTCTAAAAGTGGTGCTCCAAGTGCCAAAGCAGTGTGGGATTGGGATTAAGAAATGAGCAGTGAGGGTCCAATTGGCTGTTTTCTCTTGAATATAATGGTAAGAGCTGCAGGAGTGCCAGGTGGGTGTTCCAGTCCCCAGCATTTGGTTTGCACATGTCCTGGTCAGACACAGGTCCAACTTCCTCAGTCCTTAACCCAGTAGAGGGAGAATTAAGGACTGGCAGTGTTAAGGTGATGGGTGTGACAGGGGTTAAACTGGGAAAACATTGGGGAATTCCTCGGTTGGTCTATTTGCCAGACTCACCCAAACCTGTGCTAGGAAGAGATGGACTGGAAAAGTTGAGGCAGAAATGAAATTGAAAACTGGGGATGTTGAAACTGTAATTGCTGAAACTAAATGTGTCCAAGCAGCAGCTCTTGTTGTGCAGGGAATAACTCCTGTCAGTAGCAAGGTCCTGACTGAAGTGGCAGCTGCAGTTGTTCCTGTGGTGTGGGCCAGTGGAATTGCAGGAGAGTGGGAGAGGGCAGAACCTGTGGGTATTACCCCTGATGTGGGATCTATATGGGTAAGGCAAACCCAGTATCCTTTAAAATCAGAATGCCAGACTGGATTGGTTGCAGTAACAGCTAAATTTGCTCCTCCTGGTTTGCTTGTAGGATTTGAATGCAAGAACCTGCCAAGAAACCAATGGCCAAGATGATTGATTAGTGCAGGACCTGAGAGAACCATCTTCAATGACAACGTGAAGCAGTTTCCAGTATTGGATTGCAAAGATGGCCTTTGCTGCATCTCCTTGAGCAAGGAAAGCCAAGAAACCTATGCTTTGGCAGGAGAAAATCTGGAAAACGGGAAGGAAGAAAAGAAGCCCCCTGACTCCTCCCTGAGCCCCAGACAGCCCATGAACTGCCTTCCTGGGAATGGTAGGACAGGATGGACTCTGGATTGCTCCCTCTGGATGTGTGGTAAGACTGTTATGCCAACTTCTCAAACAGCCTGTAAGCATTTGCTGCCTTGGCTAGATGGTGCAAGGGCAACATTTAAGCAGCTGAAGCATTCCCTGAGGAGAGCTCTGGGTCTGCCAGATGTGTCAGAACTGTTGGAAGCATCTTTGGTGGGGAGGGCAAACAAAGGACAAGGTGTGCAGTGACCCCCCTGAGAAGGGACTTTGAGTTAATGGCATCCCTGCAAGTGAACTTTGTGGGCTGTTCCCCCTGTAGGGCAGGTGATAGTCCCAGCTACAGTGATGGGAAAAATGGTTAAAAGGGAGCCCCAAAAGCTGGAAATCCTCCAGGAGGCTCTTGGCCAAGAGAGTTTTCTGAGTTCCCCCTGAAAGAAGGACAGTGATAGCTTTTGAGTGCTGGTAGATCCTTTGAATAGATAGCCTTGAGTGTGTCCTTGTTGCCCCAGTAGGCCTTGTCAAAGTCCCCATATTCGAGGAGATATACATATTAAAGTTTAAAATGATCTCCATAATCCTTTGTTGTCTTGAGGCTCTCCCCTGCAGGAACTCCAGGAACTCCTGGTGCCGCCTGGGCCGATGGATTGGACGCCCCAGCCCCTCCGTTCCTGCCCAGCCCCTGGGTCTGTGTCCAGTGGTGGCACTGCCAGCCCTGCAGGTGAAGTGGGAAGGGCCTTTCCAGGTCTTGTGGGTCACACTGATAGCAGCTGAAGTTGCAGAAAAAGGACCTGGGGTCTGTTGTTCTTTAGTTCAGAAAGCTCCTTTTGGTTGGTGAGCAGAACAAAGTGGATCCTTAGGGTCAAGTATAAAGTGGGAATGATATGTGCATGTTGAGATGTAACAAGAGCTGATCCTTTTTGCAGTGGGATGTAGCCTGGAAACTGCACAGAGCTGAGCCAAGGGATTGAAAGGGACCAACCAAGGGAGGTGAAGAAAGAATTAAAGTGAGGCAGCAGCCAAGCAGCAGCAAGTTGCTGTGTAAGCAGGTGAGTTGTGTTGAGGTTCCTAAGACAGGCACTGAGGACTTTGAGGGCTCCAGACAGAGCAGACCTGGGAAGGCCCTTAGTGAAGCCCCTTGGAAACCTTCTAAAGGTAGGTGTGTATGGTGATAAGTGTTGGAAAATGTCCTGACTGTGGAACAGGAATGCAGGGGAGGAAAATGAATCCTCCTGTAATGCTGACCCCTCCCATCAGCTGTAGTAGAGATACCTGTGTGTGCCCTTTGGGAGCTGATTACCAGGGCACCCGTGGGCCTGGGATCATGGCAGGGTGTTGTAAGCAAGGAATGCCTGGCTTCTGAAACTCACCAGCTGAGTCTTAGAGGCTTCTTTGAAGAGCTGAGTTGAGGCAGCAGAATTGGCCTTGCAGGAGGGACTCTGTGCCTGCTCTCCCGTGGCTCCAAGGGATCTCTGGCCCTTCACGCCGGCACCGAGATTTTCTCGGGAAGGGCCTCAGATCCCCGGACCAGTCTGGGACACAGGCAAGACCCCCCTGCCTTTAGAAATGAGGCCTTCTTGTGGCTTCCTCCCCGTCCCCGTTGGTGGGTTCCAAAGAAGGCCTCTTGAAATGCCTTTTGGGCTGTCCATGGCAAGCTTGAGACCAAATTGGCCCCCTGGAGGGACAGTGCTGTTGGTGCCCCCCGGGTTGGGGCACCCCGAGGACTCCAGCGCGCACCGAAAGGATTATTCGGGGAGATCCTCGGGGTGCCCGGCCCTGGGGAGCTCAAAGCAAGGTCCCTCCCATGGATTCAGGCATTCCTGAGAGTAGACTGGACTGTGCAGAGAGGGAGCAGTTTGTCCTGTGGAGTTGGGATGGGTTTGTTCAGGATGCCTTGGGAGGCAGGGCTTGAGAGGCCCCTCTGTTGGCTGTAGTGTTGGAAGGTTGTAGCAGCAGGGATGGAGCCTTCGACCTCCTGCTCCCCCCGTGAGCCCCGACGGGACCGTGCCCTTGGCAATGGAGGGCCCCCCATTGCTGAGCCAGCGGTTCCGGGGCCAGGAGGGATGGGATCAGGATGCCGAGCTCCACCCAGGGCCAGGGCTGCCAATGTTCAACCATGGAGAGAACTGAAAGCAGAGTGAGATGGAAGCCAAGCTGCAGCACAGGGGTGGGTGAGAAAAGACCCTAATCCTTAGGTGGAGCTTTGAATTCCCTGGAAAAATGGATCCTGTCAGATGGTTCAGGCCCTTGTGGATGCTGGAGCAGAGGCCTCTGTAATTTATGGTCACCCTAAAAAGTTGCAAGGACAGCAAGTTCTGACTGCAGGATGAGGTGGGAAACAAAGTGCAGTGGTCCAGAGAAAAGCTGAGCTTAAAATTGGTCCTGTGCCAGAGCAGCCTTGTGCAGTGCTTGTTGCTGTCCCTGAGTGTCCCATTGCAGTGGATATTCCCAAGGGTGCCTTGTGCTGGGGAACACTGGGGGCAGTTCCCTTTCCCTGGGCAGGGCAGGCAGGGCACGTTTCCCCCCTCGAGGGTGGCTCCACAGTCTCACCCTCTGCCCTGGGAGCGTGGCAGAACACCTGGACCCACTGTCCTTGCCAGAGAGGGCACAAGGGATGGTTGGATGGGTGAGGGAATGGTTCAGGGAGTACAAGCACCATTAGAATGAGTAGGGCAGCACATGGAAAGGAAGGGGGGAGTTAATCCAGACAGAATTCAAGCACCTGCCCAACCTGTGATAGTTTTAGGAACTCAGAGGTGTTGTGGTCCCCAGGAACTGTTGCCCAGGACTAGGCAGGAGACTTCAGGCTTGGTCACCCCCAGAGCAAGGTGGAAGCCCAGCAGTTTATTGGTTGGTTTGGCTTTTGGTGACAACAAGGTCCTCCTTTGGGACCAATCCTTGGCCTGGGCCATAAAGTCCCAGGGCAGAAGTGTGAGTTTGAGTGGGAAATGAGCAGCAGGGAGGGTTGGAAACAGCTCAGGGAGCAATTCAACAGGCTCCAGACCTGTGGCCAATACGAGCTCCAGAGGGGGAACGGAAGGTTCCTGCCAGTGCTAATGATGCCAATTGGAGCCTCTGGCAGAAGTAGGGTAATGTAAGGGGGGTACTTTTGAATTAGATGATCAATGGAGCATAGAGGCGTGAGAAAGAAATCATATTAGGTTGTGAAACCAGCTGGAGTGTGGTACAATGTAACTTGATGGCACAAGCTAATTGTAAGGTCCATTGTGCTTTTCAGCAAGTCAGCCTGATATCCCCTGTTATCAGAGCTGAGTTCTTCCTTGGTTCTGCTACATCTTGCAAGGTAGGTACATCTACCCTTGAAACACCATGGGAGAGGTCATACCTAGGGGTGAGAAAGATGATGGTGAGAGGAAGATGATGTGGGCAGGGGTGGCTGGCCCCTTGCCCTACAAGTAGGGCAGGCCCAGACTGTTGCCACCAGGCAATGATCAGGCGGGGTTTGGCTGCCAGTCAGGCCTCCCCTTACACTGTGTCCTGGCCCTACGTGGTGTAATGTGGAGCTGATCAAATGGGCTGTCAGGACTGCTGAGCTGAGCGATCCTCATCCTGCCACCGAGCCTGTGTTGCTCCGCGGGGACGCCCGCTAAGGGATGGGCACCGACCAGCTGCTGCAGATCCTGACAGCCCTGCCTGGCTGTGGGGGTGGGCACAGGTTAGTGATAGGAAGCAACTGAGAAAGAAGACTTTAAACATCCTATAGTGTTCCTTTAATACCCTTTATTTAGTATTCATATTTTCCCTTTACTTTCCCCTTGTACTGACCAAATATCGTGTTAATAGTTATCCATAATATTGTGTTAAGATCCTTTTTGGTATCCCTTTAACTCCCTTTTCACTAGTTAATATTATACTGTATTGAATGCTGTTCTTAGTATTTGTTTTAATGCCACATGATAAGGCAGTTCATTTGTATCCTTTTTTAACTTTTGATTCTCTTTGCTAAGTTTATTATTATTATTATTCTCACTGCAATAAAGATATCTTGTGTGTTTGAATGCTTGTGGCACTTGTCTTTATTCTGGGCCTGTATCCTAATGAACTGTTCCAGGTAGGAAGGAAGTGCCCTTAGGATTTGGGAATAGGAAGTTACTGGAAGCCAGCCCAAGATAACACCCTGTTGGAGAAGCAGCTCTGAGTATGTTCTTGGGCTTTAGTGGAAACTTAATAAATGATAAGAGGGCCTGAAATCCCCCTAAGGCCTTGGGTAAAAAGCTCCTCCAGGATGCCCAGGCCAGGCCCTGCTCAGGAAGGCAGCCCCATGGAATGGAGATGGTGGATCCAAGCCAGAGCCAGAGCAGGGGTCGGGGCAGGAGCGAGGCCTCGGGAGGGAGTTGCCCCTGGCCCTGTGGTTGAAGCAACAAGTGTCGATCCCCTGGACAGTGAGCACAAATCACTGGGGAAATGGGGAAAAGCCCCAGAGCAAGTGCTGGGAGCAGAGAGGGAGCATGCATGGCTCACTGCTGGGTCAGCCACATCTGTCAGTGGGAAGCACTTTTGGAAAGCAGGAGCTTATAACCCGTGCCAGAGGGAGTTTGAAGTCACGATAGGGGGAGGCAAAAGTAGTCCATGAGCTGAGTGAGACACTGTACCTGTGGGAATGAAACAGGAAGAACTAGGGCAGTGTCAGGTTTGTAGGGATTTGGGGTCAGTTGGCAGTGGTTTGGCTACTTGGCTCCCAAGTGACACCATCACGGAATTAGTGATTAAATGCAGACAAGGAAAATGGGAATATATTCCTGTGAATAAATGTTAGTGGAGGGAATGATATTGCCATGTTGTAGCTTGATATCTTACAGAAACTGTGGATCCTGGCCATCCTCACAGCCCTTGTGGTCCCTCTGGGCGATGCTGTTCCCTGGAAAGTTCCCTGGAAAAGGTGCCTGGGTCGGGTGCCTTGGTTTGATTTGGATGGAGGTGGAAAAGCAGCTCCAAACCAGGACCCCAGGACAAGGTGACCTGGGAAGCAAATGGCCCTTGGCCAGGGGTCAGTCTCCCTTTGTGCCCGGGGGGACTCTCTGGCAGGGCCGGGGTCTGTCGGGCTCATTGTGCGGGCGGCTGTTGGTGCCCTCAGTGGGATTGGATGGATGTGATTCCAGGGGCTGGGAGCACTGTTGCCATGCAGTGCTGTAGTTTCCCTTACGGTGCTGGGTCCGGGGGGTCTCCCTGGCATCGTTGTCCCCCTGTGTGAGCGGTGCCAGTCACAGCCCCAGTGTCACAGCAGCAGGGCCGTCCCCTGGGCTCTGCCTGCTGGGCTGTTCTGGGAAGTGCTGCCAAAAGAGCAAAGGGATCGGCTGGGGCAGGGGATGGCACAGTTTGGCATCATCCTCCCCAGGCGAATATTGGTCCAACTGTTGGGTACCTGCTGCCTGTGTCCTGCAGCCCAACATCATCAGGATAACAGAATTCCTTTCCCCACTCTGATTCCAGCTGTTCCTGTTATTCCATGAGTGGTGAGGAGTTGTTTCCTAGAGTGCCCTGCCTGTCAGCAAAACACCAGGCCCAAAGGATCCTGGCAAGTGCAGCCCTGGAAGAGTCAGGAATACTCAAAAATGCACCAGTTCTCAGGAAGTACAACTTTGTAAAACATTTATGAAGCTGAAATTCCACAGCACTGAGCTGTTGGGTCCCAAATAATATTGGAGGGAGAGGCAGAAAATGCCACTGCTGCTGGGGCTGAACTGTCTGCAGTGACTGGGCAGGACTTTGCCCTGATGCCTGAGTGCATCTTTGGGATGGATCCCAACTGTCAGCCCCTGGCTCCATAACTTGAGTAGATGATGCTCCTTCAAGCCCAGCTGCTGTGTTGGTGTCCTGTGGGCACCTCTTGCCCTGGCCTGCTGTGAATGTGTTTGTGTTGCAGCTCAATAAAGTCCCTTTCAGTGGTGATTGTGTCATTTTTGTGTCAGTTCCTCTCCCCTCTTGCCCTGCCCCAGTGGCTGCATCACTGGCTTGTGCCTAAATGAACTCTTCCCCTGCAGCAGTTCCCTGCTGCTCTCAGAGAGGGTGGAGTTGAGGCCCCTGAGCAAAGGGAAAAAGGATCCATCCAAGGCAGGCCCGTGCTCACCCCCTGCCTTCCTCCAGCCTCCCTCCTTACAGTTCCCGTCCCTGCTGGACACACAGCCTGTTCCCAAACAACCCCTGTTCCTGTTCTCTCTCCGTGTCTCCCCTCACAACTCCCCTCCTCTAATCTCCAGGTGCCCAGGCCCCTGTTTTTGAGGGGCATTCCTGGGCTGCTGTCCCCCCATTCCTTATAAATGAAGTGCCAAGAGCCCCAGGTGCAGAGAGGTCTGCAGGGAATCAGTGCCCAGAGCTGCCTGTGCCTGCCTGTGTTCCTGCAGTTCTCCTTCCTGTTCTCCCTGGGCTGGAGAGACCTGCCTGCCCTGGGTTTATTGGGGCAGAGGGATGGGATTACATTTGTCCAGAAGGTTTGTTCACAGACATGTTTTCTGACAGGCAGTGCCATTTTCCTTTTGCCTTTCCCAGGTTTTTCCAAGTGCTGTCCAGCACAGGGATCCATGTGCTGGGACAGTGATTGGCAGCAGGAAGGGGAGCCTTGGCCTCACCTGCCCAGCTCAGGTGGGTGGCACAGAATGGGGGTGGGCTGGCAAGGCATGAACACATTTCTGAGTTCTGGAGTGCCTTGAATCCTTTCCCTGTCAGGTTTCTCTCCCTCATTTCCTGGGGTCCAGCGTCCCAGGTGTCTCTTCCTTTGCCCAAAGTCCAATGGCAGAGGATTGACTGACTCCCAAGGGAGGTTTGGAATGAAAAGGGTTCTGTTCAAATGGGGCAAGGAATGCAGTAAGAAAGATGAGCCTCCTTTTAGTGCCTGAAATAGACAGGAATAAAAATGCTGGAAAAGGTCCCATTTTATTTGTTGTCCCCCCTGGATTTTTCATGGCTAAAACTCTCTAGTGAGCAATTGAAGAGAAGGGTGAAGGGCAGGAGCCTTTGACTTGCCCCGTGCCCTTAATTGCCTTGTTCTTTTCTCTTCCAGGCCAGGCCAAAGCCCTGATCCAGCCCAGCTCTGCCAAGTGCCCTGGGCTGGGAGCAGCCAAAGGCAAGAGGCTGCAGCCCCGCCGGCCGGGCTGGGGGCTCCTGGTGCTGCCCGTGGGGTGGGGTAAGTCAGAGGGACACGTTTCTCTCCTCCTGGTGTTGGCATTTGCTCCCTGGGCCCTGGATGTGTAAGGAAGGACGCAGTAGCAGGGAAGGGCAGTATTTCCAAACTGTCTGAATGTTGCCCCCAGGTTTGGGATGGGGGTGGTTGGGTTTGGCCTGGGCCGGTCAGGATCAGCCATAAAGGACCCACCAGAGCCCTGAACCCTCACTGGACATGTCCAGCCCCTCAAGTCATTAATTTTCAACAAAGGACAAAGTATTGGTACTTGCTTCTGATCTGTGGAGAATTTCCTTCGGAATGATCAATGCAAAGTATCTCTTTGGGTCTTTTGTTTGTTTGTTTGTTTGTAATTTCCTCTCTGGCTTCAATGAGTTTGATGTGCTCCTGTTAAGGAAGCAGCCTGTTTTGATCTTGAAATTTGGGGTGGTTTGGTTTGTTTAGGTTTTTTTCCCCCCACTGACTCGGGCCTTCTGTGCATAGTCCGTGTTGTCCCACAGGACTGCTTTGGTTCTGGGTCAGAGAGAGAGAAGAGAAGTGGCTTTTCCTCATCTGGAATGTTTCCAAGCAGAAGTGGGACATTGTCCTGCCCCTCCCCAAAGCACTGCAGGCACCTGGGAGTAGCTCAGGGCTGGCCCAGTTCTCTGAGACAGAACCATGGGGGAGAGGTTTAAGTATTAATCACATCTCTGGTGTCCCCTGGTTGCAAAGATTGGGTCCTACAGTCCCAGAGTGTTAAGGAAAACAAGGAACTTCTGTTCTTCCTGGCAAACCTTCTGCTATTGCTTGTGCAGTGTTTGAGTTCTGTTGTCTGAGTTCCTGTCCAGGATCTTTCTAAGAGAACCTGTTAGAAATGTAGAGGTAGGATTAGAATTTGGGTCTGTTGCCTCCCCAACTGCCTCCAAGTCCTGATGGACTGGAGTGATGAGTGCTCTCAACCCAGGGTATTTCTTGATATTGTGTGGCTTTCCCTCAGCTGTGGGTGAGGAATCGTGCAAGCAAGGCCTGTGTGCCCGTGGGTGTCTCCCGTGTGTGTCCGTGTGGCAGGGCTGGGACAAGGACTCGTGCAGGGACCCAGCTGGCACTGGAGCTGCTGCCATTCTGAGCCACTGCCAAGGGCTGGGGAGAGACCCTCTGGGAGGCTGTTGCCAGGATTCCATTGGGAGCTGGATCTCCCTCCAGCTGCAGCAGCCAGGGGAGGGTTCTTCCTTGTGCAGCCCAGTGGCTTCTGCTCAGGCTGGCCCAGAGTGGGGTTGGGGCAGGTTCTCCAGGGAACAGGAGCCAGCCCTGAGTGGGTCTCCAGGTATGCCCAGGATGCTGCTAATGCCCAGGGATCTGTTCTGGGTCCAGGCTGTCCGTGCTGGAGGGCCCTGGTGGCTGCAGTCCCTGAGCCCGCAGAGACAGAGAGAGCCCCGGCCCGAGGGGCCTTTGGCACCTTGTCCTGAATTTGGGGTGAGCCTGGGAGCGTGTGGAAGGTGAGAACGAGGGCTGTGCTTCCAATGCATCATCCCTGAGAAGATCCTGTTGTTCCAGAGCACTGGGGACAGTTTGGGCTTGGCAGCTTCAGAGCTGGATTGGAGCAGTCCCTGAAAAGAATCAGGAGAGTGGAGGTTTGTCCCAGTGGTGCTTTCACACCCCACTGGACAGGCTGGGCTTTGTGTTTGAGGTTGTCCTGTATTTGCTCTGCAGATAATGGACCCTTCCCAATTCAGCCCAGCAGATCCCAAGGGCTCTGACAGGAATATTTGTTCTTTCCTTCCCTTTGGGATAACTTCATCTCCAAACTGCCATGAGCAATTCCTTAATTTTTGCTGGAGAAAACCAAGTGTCAGAGGCAGTTTGCCAAGGAGGCCAGAAGTGTCTTTGGAGCAGAGAGTGCTGCCAGCTGCGTGTGCCTGTCCCCAGCCTGGCACTGCCCACAGGGACACACTGGGCACAGACCATGAGAGGGAACAAAACCACTGCCTGCCAGAGGGTTTGTCCTGGGCCAGTCAGGCCTGGGGCAGGAATTGGACTGGGCAACTCCATCAGCTGCTCTTCCCTCCCCCACAAAGCCCCATCCCCTGGGCATTAATGACATGCCCTGTGCCCAGCGCTCACTGTTCACCCAACTGAAACCAGAGCAAGGCTTGCTTTGCTTGGAACAACTTAAAATAACTTTAAACCAAAATAAATCACTTTTTTCTTCTTTTTTTTCTTTTAGATGCTGGAATTGCCTCTCTGGCTGTGTGCTGAGCTCTGGCTGCGTGCTGAGCTCTGGCTGCAGGGGACTGTCAGGCCTTGGTGGCTGTGAGTTCCTGTTCTTCTCCCTGGGAAACTGGAAAGAGTTATTCATTAGATTGCAGAAATGTAATTTCGAGGGGACCCAGCAACTGTTTGTGTAGGAAAAGGTGAGGTGCTACAGAGGGGAGGGAGGTGGCATTTTGGAGGGGTCCCACTGAGGGGGGAGTGGAGAGCCTGGGGCTGGAGTGTGAGTTCTTAAACAGGGAAGAAGGGAAGGATGCTTGGGAGGGAAACACTCAGGGAATGTGTAGGGATGGAATGGAAATTTGGGGTGTCAGGAAGAGAAAATGGGTGATGTAGAGGAAGGGAAATGTTGGGGGTAAGAGTTGATCTCATCTGTAGAGGACAGAAGGACCATTTAGAGATAAAGTGAGGCAGTGAGTGGTGGGCAAGTCGGGAAAATTTGTGTTTGTCAAATTTGAGGTCACCTGTAGCAGAGAGGATGTACCTCCTGATGGACACTGAGGCAGTCAGGGGTGGGCAGGAAAGGAAACCTTTGGGGGTAAAACTTGAGGGAACATCCAGGGCAGAGAGTGAATATTTTGAAGGATAAATGAGGTACTCAGTGGTGGACAGTTGGGGAGTGTTTTAGGGTAAACTTGGGTTAGTTCACAGGGTAGAGAATGAACATGTATTTGTACAGAGGAGCTGACCTACCCCTACGTGTGGGTAGGTAAGGAGAATTTTGGGAGTAAAATCTGGGCAATCTGTAGCAGAGAGAATGAATATCTTGGGGTAAAGTGAGGCAGTCAGTGTTGGGCAGGTAGAGAAAATTTGTGTTTGTCAAATTTGAGGTCACGTGGAGCAGAGAATGTACATCCTGAGGTAAACTGGGGTAATCAGTTGTGGACTCGTAGGGAAAATTGGGAGGGAAATATCTGAGGCAATCTCTATGTTAGAGAATGAATATCGAGAGATGAACATGAGGTACTCAGTGGTGGACTTGTAGGGAAAATTGTGGGGGTCAAATCTGTGGCAATGTGCAGCAGAGAGAAGGAACATTTTGGAACAAAGTGAGGCAGTCAGTAGGGGAGAGGCAGAGGAATTTCTGAGGGTGAAACTTGAGCAAATGTGCAGGGCAGAGAATGAATATTTGGAGGTCCAAAAGAGGTAATCAGGAGTGTGCAGTAGGGAAGACTCTGGGGAGAGAATGACTCTTTTGTGTTCAAGAAGAGGTAATCAGGAGTGGGCTGGAAGGGGAAAGTTTGGGGGTTAAAAAGGAGGTTCATTCTCTGCAGGGCAGGGAATGAACACACTGAGGTAACCTGAGGTGATGAGTGGTGAGAGACACAGACAATTGTGGGTGTTAAAGTTCAGGTGATCTGCTGGGAAGAGAAGGAACCTGTTGAGGTAAAGATGAGGCACTGGGTGGCAGACAGGTGGGGAGAGGTTTGAGATAAGCCTGAGGTGTGTGTGGGGTGCAGAATGACCCTCTGTAGGTACAAAGGAGCTGGTCAGACGTGGACAGGTAAGGCAGATGTTGGGAGTAAAATGTGGGGCAATCTGTCACAGAGAGAATGAATATTTTGGGGTAAGGGGAGGCAGTCAGCAGTGGGCAGAGAGGGAAATCTTTGTTTGTCAAACCTGAGGTAATGTGGAGGAGAGAGAATGCACCTCCTGGGGTAAACTGGGGCAAACAGTAGTGGACAGGTGAGGAGGTTTTGGGGGAAACTTTGAGGTCATCTCTGTGGCAGAGGATGAATGTTTGGAGGTAAAAATGAGGTAATAAGTAGTTTGCAAGCAGGGAAAACTGTGAGGGTAAGTGTGGATGTCACCTAGGGGAGAAAATGAGGCTTTTGAGGTCCAGTGAGGCAGTCAGTGGTGGGCAGGGAGGGAAAATTTGTGTTTGTAAAATCAGAGGTCATGTGGAGGAGAGAGAATGCACCTCCTGGGGTAAACTGGGGTAAACCTTGCGGACCTGCAGGGAAAATGTGGGGGGTAAAACTTGTGGGAATCTGCAGGGCAGAGAGTGAATCTTCTGAGGTGAAAATGAGTTCCTGGGTGGTGGAGAGGTGGGGAAAGTGTTGAGAGTAAACTGGAGGTGGTCTGCTGGGTAGAGAATGAACATCTTGAGGTAGAAGTGAGTTGCTGAGATGTGGAGAGGTCAGGAAAATGCAGTGGGTCCAGTGTGAGGTCACCTGCAGCAGAGAGGATGTACCTCCTGATGGACACTGAGGCAGTCAGGGGTGGGCAGGAGGGGAAACCTTTGGGGGTAAAACTTGAGGGAATGTCCAGGGCAGAGAATGAATATTTTGAAGGATAAATGAGGTCCTCAGTGAGGTATTCATTGGATTGCAGAAATGTTTTTTGAAACCTCTCCCCTTCTTTGTGCCTTTTACTGACAGACCTTCTCTTTTTGCCTTTGAATTTACAGCCTCCTTGTAACTCCCAGCCCGGAAAACCTGGGATAACTGAGGAGGGACAGAGATGAAGGTTTTATCTGCAAACTTGGGGTAATTTCTGCAGGATACAGCAACTGTTTGTGTGGGAAAGTGTGTTTAACCACATTGGCCCAAGTTGTGTTTGCACCAGCTGGGGCCAGAGGTGCCAAGCAATCCAAAGCAAACCCTGCTCAGCCTCCAAATCCCAGGGGAAGTTCTCCAAGCTGTTCATTGAGGGTCTAAAGATACATTGAAATGGAACCAAGACACTACTAAGTTTCCTGGGAATCCCAGTATTGCTGTCCTAGAATTTTTAACAGCTTTTTAAGCTTTTTATGACAATAATGGCTTTCTTCCTTTGATTGAATCCTGCGGTAGGATTTGGGGTTTCTTTGGATTCTGAATCCCTCCCAGGGGCCCTGACACTGGTCAGGAGCTGGCAGGACAAACAGAGTCAGAGCTCCTGGCAGGCACAGGGGGTTTCCCCCAGAGTGGATCCAACTGCTGCCCCCCAGCCTGGCCAGGCGGGATCTGCTTTGGCTCCCGGCTTCTGCCAGAGACAGAATGTGTTCCCTTGATTGGAATGAGGATCCCGTAGCTTCATCTCCTAGAGGTTCCCTGGGCAGCTGATCCACTCTGCCCCGTGTCCTGCTCTCAGTTCCTGCCCAGCCAGAGCCAACTGTACCAAGGGCAAGAGCACTCCCAGCCTGGATAGGGAATGGGGGACTGGCTTGTGCACAATTCACCTAGAAAGTCAAACGAGGGGATTGTTGGAGTATCTGGCTCCTTAGGGGAACTTGCTGGGAGTAGAGAAGCACAACCCCAAACCTCCAGCTGTGGGTGGAGTCGTGGAACGTAAACCAGCACAAACTCATCCCCCAAAATGGACCGTGGAAGAGCAGGACCAAATAAGGGTCAGTGTCCCTGTGGAAAGGCAAAAGGAATTGGTTGGGACTTTGATTGTCCCCTAGGGAGATGGAGGTTGCTGGGATGCAGAGAATGCCCTCCCTCAGGCTGCCAAGATCTCTCAGCGCAGCGGCTTTGGCCGACAGGGCAGCAAAAAGATTGTTCTCTGCGGGGGGCCCAGGTTTGGGTTCCGGTCTCAGCATTGCAGGTTTGGATGAATTCTACCTACAGCCCGCAATTCCATGGGGAATTCCTGCTGCAATAGCCTCCCAGTGCCTCCTGGAGCCCGGATCTTCCCCCGCAGAGCTGCCACTTTAACGCCAGGTTTGCCAGGAAGCAGCCACGGTTCCAGGTCTGCTCAGCGGGATCGGGACAAGGACAGGTTCATTTTCCACAGACTTTGCTGTTTATAACCCTCCTCCCCCAGCCCCGCCGGTGTCGCTGGGGGACTTGAGCGAGTTCCTTGGAATTCGGCCGATTCTCCGCCCCGGGCCGGGCTCCAGGGGATGTGTTCGCCCAGGAGAAGGCGGGGGCCGGACGCGCTCCCGGCCCGGGGCGAGGCAGCCCCTGAGCACGGGCGAGGACGTCTCTCCGGGCCGGGAAGCCGCTGTCCCTTCCGAGCCTCGGGAGCGACCCCGGGGAATTCTTTTCCCGAAGAAAGGGATGCACAGCCCTGCTTTCAGAGCACCTCCGGCTGGAAGGGCAGGGATTTGGGGCGGGCGGGACACACGTGGGGGGCGCGGGGGAGCTCTGGGAGGTGGGCCCTGGGAATGGCTGCCCGCGCTGCTCTGCAGCCCCGCCGTGCCGACACTGCCGAGTGCCAGCTGGATTCTTTGGGTCCTTTGGGGCTGGCGCTGGGGCGTGTCCAGGGTGAGGCATCTCAGGGGGCCCGTTCAGAGCAGCGCCCGGCTGAGGAGCCGCGGGCAGCCCTTTCCCCGTGCCCACCCCACGGGGGCTGTAGGGCACGGCTCCAGGGCACAGCTCATCCATCCCCTGGCAATAGGAAGCCCAAGCAGGGCTGGGTCGCTGTCTGTCGCTCCGGCCTCCTCCCGGTCCGCGTTCCCTGCCCTGCTGGGACTGCCCAGGGAGCCCCGAGAACGTTCCTGGCGGGAAGCGGGAGCCGCCGAGGGCTCCGTCCAACTCCGGGCCCGAAAAGCGGCCCCGACCTGAGCCCCCCCGGCATTTTGGGTTCCGAAGGCTCACCTGGAGGAGACGCTCCCCCGCAGGCGGGACCAGGCGGCGACACTCGACCAAACGCCTTTGCCTCGGAGCGAGGGATCCCTCCGGACTCGTTTGGCTCCTTTATCCCTGGAAATGAGCTCGGATGCCGCACGAGCACCTTTGCAGCCGTCGGGTGAAGCCCGGACGGGGCCGGAAAACCTCCCTGAGCAGGGCAGTGATGAATTGGTGCCCGTCCCCAGCCGGGCACAGCCCAGCCGGCCGCGCTCCCTCCGGCCCGTGGCTGCGAAGGGCTCCTGCAGAGATTGAATAAAAGCTCATTTCCTGACTGTATTTGCCCGCGGTCTTGCCCCTCTTTTGACTCGCGCAGCACCATCCGGTTGGAGCATTTCTTGGTTTCCTCCCCTGTAGCCGTTTCCCTCCCAGGCAAGGCCTTCCCCGTCTGCAAATAAAGAGGAAATGTTTCAACGGGATTTTGAAAACCAGAGGGTTTGCCCCGGGAGGGTGCGAGTTGCCGAGAAAGCGGGGGAGAGGAAGGAGAGCCTCAGGTCTCACCTGGCTGGTGTCAGATGAGCCGCACCTTCTGGATGGCAGGGCAAAGAACTGCTGTCGGTAATTGCCGAAGTTCCGCAGGCAGAGCTGGGAGCAGCCTGTGCCCGAGCCGCGGCACGGTCAGTGCCAGCTCCTGGGGCCGCCTGAGGACAGACACAGGGACACGGGGACAAACGAGCAGCTCTGCTCGGGGTCCCGGAGCACGGGAGGAACGGGGAAAGGGCTGCCGCCGTTCTTCCCTCCCCGGCAGGCCCCAGCTCCCCGCGGCCGGAGCGGGCCCGTGGCCGGAGCCCCGGCGGGCCCCAGAGCCCTCGTTCCCGGGGGCCCTGGGGGTGGGAACCTCCTGGGGCCGCGTTTAAGGAGGAGACGGGCGATGTTCGCCCCGGGAGCGGGTGCGGTGGCCTCGGGGGTGCCCGAGCGGGGAAGCTCCGATCCCGCGGGGGGTACGGGCGGCACCCCTCCTCGGGGGTCCCGGGGCCGGCCCGGCGTGTCCCCGCGCCCCGGCCGGTCCCAGCCCCGGCTCCGCGTCTACACGACGAACGCGCCGCCGTTCTCCCCCGACCGGGCCCCGGCCGAGCCCCGGCCCGAGCGGCCCCGCCGCGCTCGGCCCCAGCGCCCGGCCCGGAGCGGCTCTTCTCGCCCGCGTTGCCGGGGCACAGGCGGCGAGGCCGGGCTGGGATGAGCCCGGCACCGATCCTGGTCCCCGTCCGGATGCCGAGCCCCATCCCAGCCCCAAACCAACCTCGCTCCTCCGGTCGCGGTCCCGGTCCTGGCCCCGATCCTTGTCCCGGTCCTCCTGCCGAGCTCCATCGCCACCCTCGGTCTTCCGACGCGCCGACCGCTCCCGCAGCATCCCGGTACGAGGTTCCTCCGCAAACTCGGGACGAGCGCGGCTCTGCCGGCTTTAAACGGCGCGGCCGGGGCGGGGCCGGGGCGGGGCCGGGGCGGAGCGGGGCCCGCACAGGTGTGCGAGGCGGGGCCCGTCCAGGTGCGCGGGGCGGGGACGGGCAGGGGGCGGGTCGGGGCGGGGGTATTTAAGCGCCGGAACTCGCCCCCGCGGCCATTTGCTCGGGCAGTGCGCGGGGAGGCAGCAGCGCCGCGGGAGCCTCTCGCTGCCGCGGCCCTTTTTCTTTGCTTTTGTTTTTGTCTTTCTTTTGCTTTTCCCCTTTTTTTCGTCCCCTCCCTTCCTCCCCACCCTCCACCCGCTCCCCGCACGCCGCCTCTCCCCGGCCGCTGTCGCTGCCCTCCTGCACAGCCCGGCCCCCCCTCCTGCCCCCGGCCCCCCCTGCCTGCCCCTGCTCCCCCCTCGCTGCTCCGCTGCACAGCCCGACCTGCCCGCACCCCCGCTCCGTCCTTGCCCCCCCGCCCGTCCCGTCCGTCCCCCTGTCCCCGGGCCGTGTCCCCGCAGCCGCGGGCTTGGGGGCGCCGCTTTAATAAAGCCGCGAGGGCCGGAGCCGGCGCCCCCCCTGGATCCCCCTTTCCACGGGGCCGGGCCCGCTCGGCGGGTCCCCCCTGCAGTTCACAAGCACCGCCCGACACCGCCGGGGCTCCGTCCCGTCCCGACATCACACGGGGGGCTCCGCGGGCGGGGGGACGAGGGGGTGGCGGGGGGGGCAGGGGATGAGGGTCCCCTCCGGAGGAGGGGGCTCGGGGGGGACGAGGGGGAGGCGGGGGGGGCAGGGGATGAGGGTCCCCTCCGGAGGAGGGGGCTCGGGGAGGTGGGCGGGGGCAGGGGGGGCTCGGGGAGGGGGGAGGAGGGAGGAGGAGGGGCCAGGGGAGGGGGGCAGGGGGATCCCCTCCGGAGAAGGGGGTCCCGGGGTGGGAGGGGGGAGTTTTCCCCCTGTCGGGCCCCTCCCACCCCGGGACTCCCCGCCCTGAGGGGTGGCCTGGGGACCCCCTCCAGGGCAGTGGGGTCCTCGGGTGGGAGGGGTCAGAGGGGGGAACTCCTCCCACTGATCCCTCCCACCCCGGGACTCCTCCCCCGGGGGGCGGTCGGGGGCGGGGCCCCTCCGGGAAAGGGGGTCCCGGGGTGGGAGGGGAGGAGGGGCGAGTTCCTCCCTCTGGCCCCTCCCACCTCGGGACTCCCCGCCCCGGGGGGCGGTCGGGGGGACCCCCGTCCGGGGGAGTGGGGTCCTGCGGTGGGAGGGGTCAGAGCGGGGAGATCCGCCCCGCGATTCCTCCCATCCCGGGACCCCCTGCCCGGGGGGGAACGGGGGGGAAGGCGGGGGGGGGGGGGGGGAAGGAGAAGGGGGGAGTAGTGGCGGAGGGGGGGTGGGAGGCAAGGTGAGGGGGGA